>NC_041216.1:17269079-17301028 GCF_002837175.3 Physeter macrocephalus
GAGCACAGGCTCCGGACGCCCAGGCTCAGCGGCCATGGCTCACGGGCCCAGCCGCTCCGCGGCATGTGGGATCTTCCCGGACCGGGGCACGAACCCGCGTCCCCTGCATCGGCAGGCAGACTCTCAACCACTGCGCCACCAGGGAAGCCCTGTGTAGTCTTCTTGATATTTAAGAAATGATATATCTTTCCACTCAAGTTTTCTGTTGTGTTCTTCACCAATATTTTAAGTTTATACTTAAAATTTATTGATTATTTTTTGTTGCTATTGTATATATGGTCTTTTCTTCCATTATCTCCTCTACCCGGTTTCTGTATAAAGTTTATACATTGGTGTATTAGTCCAGTTCTCCAGAGAAACAGAACCAAAAGGATACATATAGCTACAAAAGAGAAGGTTTATTATGGGAATTTGTGCTTGCAATTATAGATACAGATCTGCCATGATCTGCCATCTGTAAGTTGAAGAACCAGGAAAGCCGATGGTATAATTCAGTCTGAATCCAAAGGCATGAGAACTGGGGGAGTTGAGTTGGATCTCCCAGCCCAAGTCCTGGGGCCTTTCTATTCTAACTGCTTCCTGTATATTTGTTTAATTCCCTGGCACCACCTTGCTTTACCACCTTCTCCTCCCTCTCCCCACCATCCTTCTCTCTCTTCTTTCTCTCCTAACAGGTTATTCAATCAAATCTTTAGGGTTTCCCAGGTATATAATTCTATTATCTCTCTCTTCTCTTATCTTATTGTGTTGAGTAAAATATCTAATTTAATGTTTAAAAACAATAGTGGTGAAGTGGCCATGATTGTGTTGTTCCTAACTTTTAGAAGGAATGTATCAGGGTTTCCCTGTTTAATAGATGCACCATGCTAATAGTTTTCTTCTTAAAAACCAATAAATTGGATTTCATAAAATTCAAAACTTCTGCTCTTTGAATGACACCACCAAGAAAACGAAAAGCCAAGCCATAGATTGAAATATTCATAATACATATATCTGATACAGGACTTGTATCCAAAATATACTTTAAAATTTTTATAACTCAGTAATAAGAAGAAAAACAACTCAACCAAAAGCAATGGTAAAATATTTGGAAACTTCTCCCTCTCTCAAAATATTAATGGTCAATAAACATGCAAAGGGAAATGCAAAAGAAAATCAAAATAAGATACCAACCACTTCAGGCTCATTAAAATGACTACATTAAAAATAACTGACAATACCAAATGTTAATGAGGATGTAGAGCAACTAGAACTCTCATTCACTGACGTTGAGAGTGTCAATGGTACAACCACTTGGGAGAACTGTTTGGCAGTTTCTTATAAAGGTAAGTAAATAGCCACCATATGACCCAGCTGTTGCATTCCTAAGAGAAATGAAAGCATATGTCCAAACAAAGACTTGCACACAAATATCTATAGCAACATTATTCCTAATATCCTAAAACTAAAAATATCCAAATTAACAGGTGAATTAACACACAAATTGTAGTATATCTATAACCATGGACCCAGCAATGAAAAGGGATAAAGTACTGATAAATGCAACAACATAGATGAAACTCTACTACATTATGCTAAGTGAAAGAAGCCAGACACAAAATATTACCTATTACATAATTCCAATATATGAAATTCTAGAACAGATAAAAAGTCATCTATACTGACAGAAAGTAGATGAGTGGTTGCTGGGGGACTGGGAGGGGGAAAAGGGGAGTTGAACTGGGAAGGGGCACAAGGGAACTTCTTCAGGTGATGAACATGTTCTAGAACTTCTGGTTTCTAGTCTGTCATGTAAGAAACTTGGAGGTCACCACTCCATTCTAACAAGAAGTAAAAGGCTGAACAAACTGAAAGATCAATAACTCTTCTTAGATCCATCAGAGAAGTGAGGTCACAGGTCAAACTGCTTCTCCCAAATTGAAGATACAGATAGGCTCATACAGAGAATCACAACTTATCTAAGTAGAAACCCACCAACAGAAACCTCCATGGGAACCAGTACCAGAATAGGAAAACTAAACTGAAATTGATGCATTGCTAGAGGCTTAGTGTGGACAAGTCTGAGAGTTAAAAACTCCAGAGGGACCCAGTCATGGGGGGTGGGTGGTAAAGGGGAAAACACCACACTTTTGTGAGTTTTATCTCCTGGAGCTCTACTAGGTTCTCAAAGTGAATAACAGAGAAAAATCCCCTAGTGCTTCCAGCAAGGGGAAGAGGAAAGGAACCATTCTGTAATACACCAGAGCATTCTATTCTTTTTAAGAATAAGGTCTTCCTTCACAGGAAACCATTTAACCAGAGTCTAACCTGCTGGGGTCTTGTCAGAGCCTAATTGACATGGGGGAAGGTAAATACCCAACTCCAGCCCACTCTAGCCATCCTGTCCCACCTAAGGTGTTTAGGGGATGAGAAGCACTGGTGAAGTTCATAGTCCAGAGGCACAGGCTCATCAAAAATCTGAGACATAATCATAGGACTACAAAACACTTTCCCTCCCCCCTATACCTTACCATCCCATCAGTAAAGGCCTATTTGCAACAACTCCTTTACCTAGTACATCATGTCCACCTTTCAACAAAAAAATTACAAGGCATAATAAAAAGCAAAACCACAAGGCTTCCTTGGTGGTGCAGTGGTTGAGAGTCTGCCTGCCGAAGCAGGGGACATGGGTTCGTGCCCCGGTCCGGGAAGATCCCACATGCTGCGGAGCGGCTAGGCCCGTGAGCCATGGCCGCTGAGCCTGCACGTCTGGAGCCTGTGCTCCGCAACAGGAGAGGCCACAACAGTGAGAGGCCCGCATACCGCCAAAAAAAAAAAAAAAAAGCAAAACCACAGTTTGAAGAGATAAGCAAGCATCAAAAACAGAGTTAGATACACCAGAGACATTGGGATTATCAGACTGAGAATTTGAAACACTATGACTAACATACTAAGGGCTCAATGAATAAAGTAGGCAGCATGCAAGAACGGATCAGCAATGCAAACAGAGAGATGGAAATTATAAGAAAGAATGCCCCAAATGCTAGAGATCATAAACAATGTAACAGAAATGACTAATGCCTTTTATATGGGCATATTAGTTGACTGGACATGGCTGAGGAAAGAATTTCTGAGCTTGAGCCTATCTCAATAGAAACCTCCAGAACTGAAAAGCAAAGAGAAAAAAAAAATTGAAAAAAATAGTCAGAATATCTAAGAACTGTGGGACAACCACAAAAGGGGTAACAGATATATAATGGAAATACCAGAAGGAGAAGAAACAGAGGAAGTAACAAAAGCAATATTTGAAGCTATAATGAGAGAATGTCCCCTAATTAATGACAGATACCAAACCACAGATCCAGGAATCTAAAAGAATGCCAAGCATGATAAATACTAAAAAAACAAACAAACAAAAAAACCTAGGTATATTATATTGAAACTTCAAAAAATTAAATATAAAGAAAAAAGTCTTGAAGGAAGTAAGAGGGGAAGAAAATCCCACCTTACTTATAGAGGAGCAAAGATAAGAATTTCATCATACTTCTCAGAAACCATGCAAGCAAAAAGAGAGTGGAGTGAAATATTTAAAGTGTTGACAGAAGAAACCCACAAAGATAGAATTATGTACCCTGAAAACCTATCCTGTGAAAGTGAGGAAGAAATAAAGACTTTCTCAGACAAGCAAAAATTTAAGGAATTGGTTGCCAGTAGACCTACCTTGCAAGAAATGTTAAAAGTTCTTTAGAAAGGAGGAAAATTATATAGGTCAGAAAACTGGATATACATGAAAAAACAAAGAGCATCAAAGAGGAAATAAGTGAAGGTAAAATAAAAACTTTTATTTTTCATATTCATATTGAGCTAACAGATAATGGTTTGTTCACAGTAATATCAACAATGTGTTTGACTATGTAAGTATATAATATATATAAATATATATAAGTACATATATATTTATGTATGCTTATGTATAAATGAAATTGATGACTGCAATCATACAAGGAATAGGAAGGAGGAATTAAGATTATTTTGTCATTATAAGGTACTGACACTACCTGTGAAGTGGTATAGTGTTATTTGAAAATGAACTTGGATTAGTTATAAATGTATATTACAAACCTAAGGCAACCACTAACAAAAGTACAATAAGAAGTATAACTGATATGCCAAAAAAGAAAAGAAAATGGAATAATATAAAATGCTCAATTAAAACAACAAAAGAATGAAAAGGTGTAGAAGACAAAGTTAAGAAAAAAGAAAAATGACAACAAATAGAAAACAGTAACAATATGAAAGATATTAATCCAACTACATAATAATCACTTTGAATATCAATGATTTAAATGCACCAACTAAAAGAGGTCAAAACAACATACAAAAATCAGTTGTGTTTCTAAACACTAACAAGAAACTATTCAAAAAGGAAATTAAGAAAACAACCTCATTTATAATGGCATCAAAAAGAATAAAATGCTTAGGAATAAACTTACTCAAGAAGGTAAAAGACTTATACACTGAAAACTACAAAACACTGATGAAAGAAATTAAAGCAGACACAAATAAATGGAAAGACATCTTGTGTTCATGGATTGGAAGAATTAATATTGTTAAAATGTCCATACTATTCAAGACAATCTATAGGTTCAATGTAACCCCTATAAAATCCCACTGGAATTTTTTTCAGAAACAGAAAAACAATCCTAAAATTCATGTGAAACCACAAAAGTCCTCAAAGACCTAAAGCAATCTTGAGCAAAAAGAACAAAACTGGAGGCACCACACTTCCTGATTTCAAAATATATTACAAAGCTACAGTAACCAAACAGTATGGTACTGGCATAAAAAAAGACATATAGACAAATGAAACAGAATTGAGAGCACAGAAATGAGAGTCTCTTCAATAAATGATTTTGGACAAACTGCATATTCACATGCAAAATAATGAAATTGAATCCTGTCTTACACCATACACAAAAACCAACTCAAAGTGAATTCAAGACTTACATACAAGACCTGAAGCCATGAAACTCCCAGAAGAAAAGAAAAACATAGGAAAAAACATCTACTTGAAATTGGTCTTAGCAATGATTTCTTGGATACAACACCAAAAGCACAGACAACAAAAGTGAAAGTACACATGTGGGACTGCATCAAACTAAAAAGTTCTGTAGAGCAAAAGAAAAACTAACAGAGTGAAAGACAACCTACAGAATGGGAGAAAACATTTACAAACCATATATCTGATAAAGGGTTAATATCTAAAACATATAAGGAACTCCTACAACTCAATAGCAAAATAATAACCTGATTGTAAAATGAGAAAATATTTGCAAACTATATATCTGATAGGGGCTTAATATCTAAAATATGTAAGGAACTCCTACAACTCAATAGTAAAATAACAATAATAATAACAATAGTGGTGGTAGTAGTAGTCATCATCATCATCTGATTTTAAAATGCGCAAAGGAAATGAACAGACATTTCTCCAAAGAAGAGATAAAAATGGCCAACTGATACATGAAAAAGGTGCTCAACTCCACAATGAAATATCACCTCACACCTCTTGGGATAGCTATTATAAACAAAAAACAAAACAAAACAAAACAAAACCAAGAGACAACAGTGTTGGTAAGGATGTGAAGAAAATGAAACCCCTGTGCATTCTTGGGAGGAATGTAAACTGGTGCAGCCGCTATGGAAAACAGTATGGAGGCTCCTCAAAAAATTAAACAGAACTACCATATGATCCAGTAATCCCACTCTGGGTTTATACCCAAAGGAATTGAAATCAGGATTCTGAAGAGATACCTGCATTCCTATGTACATTATATCATTATTCACAATAGCCAAGACGTGGAAGTAGTGCAAATGTCCATAAACAGGTAAATATTTGTATCAAACATTTAATTTGATACAAAATGTGGTATATACATACAATGAAATGTTATTCAGCCTTAAAAAGAAAGAAATTTTGCCATTTGAAGCAACATGGATGAACCTAGAGGATATAAGTTAAGCGAAATAAGCTGGATGCAAAAAGACAAATGACATATGATTGCACTTATATGGGGAATCTAAATAGCCAAACTCAGAAGCAGAGAGTAGAGTGGTGGTTGCCAGGGACTGGAGGAAAAGGAAATAAGGGAGGATTGGTCAAAGGGTACAAAATTTCTGTTATGCAAGATTAATAAGTCCTGGAGATCTACTGTACAGCATAGTAGTTATACTATAGTTAACAATATTGTATTGTATTCTTAAAAATTCACTAAGAGGATAGCTCTTATGTTAAGTATTCTTATCACAAAATAATAATAACAACAATAATAATAAAAGAGGGTAGGAGAAAACTTTTGTTAGTGATGAATGTGTGTATGGCATTGACTGTGGTGATGGTTTCACAGCTGTATACTTACCTCCAAACTCATCAAATTGTATACATTAAATATGCACAGTTTTTGTGTCAACCATACCTCAATAAAGTGGTTTTTCTTAAAAACAGATTCTCAGAGTGTATCAAAAGAAAAGGCATGACTATGTTGTCTGAAAAAAACCCACTTTAAATATAGACACATATAAATCAAAGTAAATGGATGGAGAAAGATATACCATGTTAACACTAGTTAAAAGTATGCAGAGGTAGCTATATTAAAGTCAGACAGAGCAGACTTCAAAGTAAGGAAAATTATTAGTGATAAAGAGAGGCATTACATAATGAAAAAAGGGTCAATACTCCAAGAAGACATAATCGTCCTTAACGTGTGCGCACCTAACATCAGAGCATCAAAATATGTAAGGCAAACTGAAGGAAATGCAAAGAGAAATAGATGAATTTATTATTATAGTTGGAGATTTTAAGCACCCCTCTATCAGAAATGAACAGATCCAGCAGGCAGAAAATCAATAAGGACATAGTTGAAATCAACACCCCCATCAGTCGACTGGATATAATGGACATCTATAGACTACTTCATCCAACAGCAGCAGATGACACATGCTTCTCAAGGTTACATGGAACATTCATCAAGATAGACCACACATTTCTGGGCCATAAAACAGACCTTAACAAATTGAAAAGAATAGAAATCATACAATCTCTGCTCTCAGATAACAATGGAATCAAAAAAGAAATCAATGACAAAAAAAAAATCTCCCAATACTAGGAGATTAAACAACACACTTCTAAATAACACATAGGCCAAGGAAGAAATCTCTAGAGAAATGTAAAGACGTTTTAAACTAAATGAAAATGTAAATACAACTTATCAAAAATTTGGGGATGCAGCAAAAGCAGGGCTTAGAAGGAAATTTATAGCATTGAATGCATATATTAGAAAAGAAGAATGAGCCAAAAACCAATACTATAAGCTTCCACCTTGGAAAATTAGAACAAGAAGAATAAATTAATTCCAAAATAAGCAGAAGAAAAGAAATAGTAAAAATTAGAGTAGTAATCAATGAACTTGAAAAGAGGAAATCAATAGAGAAAATTAACAAAACCAAAAGCTGGTTCTTTGGGAAAAACTTCAATAAAATTGATAAGCTTCGAGCCAGGCTAAGACAGAAAGAGAAAGGACACAAATTTCTAATATCAAAAATGAAAGTGATCACTACAGGTCTCACGGACAATAAAAGGATAATAAAGGAATATTATGAACAACTCTACAAACACAAATTTGATAACTTAAGTGAAATGGATCAATTCCTTGAAAGACACAATCTACCAAAACTCAAACAAGAAGAAATAGACAAAATGAATAGGTCTGTATCTGTTAGAGAAATTGAATCAATACTTAGAAACCTTCCAAAACAGAAAGCACCAGACCCAGGTGGTTTCACTCATGAATTCTACCAGACATCTAAGGAAGAAATTATACCAAGTATCTACAATCTCTTCCAAAGATAGAAGCAGAGGAATACTCCCTAATTTGTTCTTTGAGACCAGCATTACATTAATACCAAAAACAAAGACATTACAAGAAAAGAAAACTACAGATCAATAGCTCTCATGAACATAAATGCAAAAATCCTTACTAAAATATTAGCAAATGAAATCGAACAATGAATAAAAATAATTATACACCATAACCAAGGGGGATTTATCCCAGGTATGCAGGCCTGGTTCAATATTTGAAAATCAATCAATGTAATCCATCACGTCAACAGGTTAAAGAAGAAAAATCACATGATCACATCAATAGATGCAGGAGGGCTTCCCTGGTGGCACAGTGGTTAAGAATCCACCTGCCTATGTAGGGGACATGGGTTCAAGCCCTGGTCCGGGAAGATCCCACATGCTGCGGAGCAACTAAGCCTGTGCGCCACAACTACAGAAGCCCATGCACCTGAAGCCTGTGCTCTGCAACAACAGAAGCCACCACAATGAGAAACCAGTGCACTGCAATGAAGAGTAGCCCCTGCTCGCTGCAACTAGAGAAAGCCCGCACGCAGCCACAAAGACCCAACACAGCCAAAGATAAATAAATTTTTTTAAAGCTTTAAAAATAGATGCAGGAAAAGCATTTGATGAAATCTAACATCGATTTATGATAAAAATTCTCAGCAAACTAGGAAAAGAGGGGAACTTCCTCAACTTGATAAAGAACATCAACAAAAATCCTACAGCTAACATCATAATTAATGGTGAGAAACTTGAAGCTTTCCCACTGAGATCAGGAACAAAGCAAGGATTTCCTCTCTCACCAATGTTTTTCAACATCATACTGGAAATTCTAGCTATGCAATAAGACAAGAAAAGGGCATATAAGGTATAGTGATCAGGAAGGAAGAAATATAGCTGTCTTTGTTTATAGATGGCATGATTGTCTATTAAGAAACTCTGAAAGAATCAACCAATAAAAACCTCCTAGAACTAATATGCAATTATATTAAGGTTGCAGGATACAAAATTAAAACAAAAATGTCAATACTTTTCAATATGCCATCAATGACAAGTAAATTTTGAAATTAAAAATGCAATATTATTTATCTTAACACCCCACAAAATGAAATACTTAAATATAAACCTATCAGAATGTGTACAAGATCTATATGAAGAAAACTAAATAAATATATGATCTTATTTACAAAGCAGAAATAGAGACGCAGATGTAAAGAACAAACGTATGCATATCAAGGGGGAAAGGGAGGGGTGGGATGAATTGGGAGATTGGGATTTACATATATAAACTATTGATACTATGTATAAAATAGATAACTAATGAGAACCTACTGTATAGCACAGGGAACTCTACTCAGTGCTCTGTGGTGACCTGAATGGGAACGAAATCCAAAAAAGAGGGGATATATGTATATGTATAGCTGATTCACTTTGCTATACAGTGGAAACTACGCAACATTGTAAAGCAATTATACTCCAATAAAAATTTAAAAAAATAAACTCACCCACTAATAGTGAATAAAAAAGTAAAAACTAAATAAATGGAAGGATATCCCATGTTCATGGATATGAAGATTTAATATTGTCAAGATATCAGTTCTTCCCAACTTATCTGTAGGTTCTATGCAATCCCAATGAAAATCCCAGCAAATAATTTTGTGGATTTTGACAAACTGATTCTAAAGTTTTTATGGAGAGGCAAAAGACCAAATAGCCAATGCAATATTGAAGGAGAAGAACAAAGTAGTAGGACTGATACTACCCAACTTCAAGACTTACCATAAAGCTACAGTAATTAAGACTATGGTATTGGCAGAAGAATAGATCAATAGAACAGAATAAAGAGCCCAGAAATAAACCCACATAAAGTCGACTGATATTTGACTAAAGTAGCAAAGGCAATACAATGGAGTAAAGATAGCTTCAACAAATTATGCTGGAACAACTGGACATTCACATGCAAATAAATGAATCTAGACACAGACCTTACTCTTCACAAAATTAATTCAAAATGGATCACAGACCCAAATGTAAAATGCAAAACATAGGAGAAAATCTAGACGCCCTTGGGCATGGTGATGACTTTTTAGATACAACACCAAATGCAGAATCCCCGAAAGAAAGAATCAATAAGCTGGGCTCATTAAAATTAAACTTTTCTGCTCTGAAAAACACAAAGTCAAGAGAATGAGAAGACAAGTCACAAACTAGGGGAAAATATTTGCACGAGACATATCGGATAAAGGACTATCATCCAAATTATTCAAAGAATTCTTAAAACTCAACAATAAGAAAACAACCTGATTTTAAAATGGGCCAAAGACCTTAACAGACACCTCACCAAAGAGGATATACAGATGGCAAGTAAGCATACCAAAATATGCTCCACATCATATGTCATCAGGGAAATGCATATTAAAATAATAAGATACTGATATACACCTATTAGAATGGCCAAAATCCAGAACACTGGCAACACCAAATGCTGGTGAGGATGTGAAGCCACAGGAACTCTCTTGCGTTGCTGCTGGGAATGCAAAATGGTACAGCTACTTTGGAAAATAGTTTAGCAGTTTCTTACAAAACTAAACCTACTCTTACCATATGCTCCAATAATTGTGCTCCTTGGTATTTACCCAAACAAATTGAAAAGCTATGCCTATGCAAAAGCCTGCATACAGATGTTTATAACACTTCTATTCATAATTGCCAAAACTTGGAAGCAACTAAGATGTTTTACAGTAAGTGAATGGATGAATAAACTGTGGTATATTCAGAGGACGGAATATTATTCGGTGCTAAAAAGAAATGAGCTACCAAGCCATGAAAAGACAGGGCAGAAATAAATGCATATTACTAAGTGAAATAAGCCAATCTCAAAAAGCTACATATTGTATAACTCCAACTATGTGACATTCTGGAAAAGGCAAAACTATGGAGACAGTCAAAAGGTCAGTGACCTCCAGGGATTTGGGTGTAGGGAGGATGAATAGGCAGAACACAGAGGATTTTTATTTATTTATTTTTTCAAGTGATTTTTTTAGCTTTAATTTTAAATGATAAACATAGCATGTGAACACATTTGTTAGAAAAATTCAAACATCACCAAATATATAGCAGAAAAGTGAAAAGCCATCCCCAAATCTCATTCTCTGCCTTATAAATAGCATGTTAAGCAGTTTGATGGGTTTATAATTTTTTTTTTTTTTTTTTTTTTGCGGTACGCGGGCCTTTCACTGTTGCAGCCTCTCCCGACGCGCAGGCTCAGCGGCCATGGCTCACGGGCCTAGCCGCTCCGCGGCATGTGGGATCTTCCTGGACCGGGGCACGAACCCGTGTCCCCTGCATCGGCAGGCGGACCCCCCAACCACTGCGCCACCAGGGAAGCCCAATTTTTCATTTTTATAATAACTTTTGAATAGGAAATATATGCAAATAGTTCAAAATTCAAAAGTTACCAAGTAGTTTATAGGAAGAGTTGCCTCTTTCCTTCCCTGTTTCCAGCAATTAAATTCCCTTCCCTTGAAGAAAATCCTATTAACAGTACATGTATTTGTGGGTTTTTTTAACTTTTTATTTTACATTGGAGTATAGGTGATTAACAATGTTGTGTTAGTTTCAGGTGTACAGCAAAGGATTTTTAGAGCAGCGAAACTACTTTGTATAATGCTATAGTGGTGGATACATGTTACACATTTGACCAAACCCACAGAATGTACAACACCAAGAGTGAACGCTAATATAAACTACGGACTTTGGGTGATAAGGATCTGTGAATGTAGGTATATCAATTGTAATAAATGTACCATTCTGGTGGGGACTGCTGGGGCAGGGGAACACAGGAAATCTATGTACCGTCCTCTCAATTTTGCTGTGAACCTAAAACTGCTCTAAAAAGTAAAAATATTCTATATCTTGTTATGGTGGTGGTTACATGGGTGTATGAATTTGCCAAAATGCACTTTAAATGGGTACATTTTCTTTTATGTAAATTATATTTAATAAAGTTGATTCTAAATGAGATGAAAAATTACACTGGCCTGCTGTCTGCAGAACAAAGTAAAGGATAATAAAAGAGACTGCAGGAGGAGGATATACAGTAGGTGAGGGATAAAAGTCATTTGGACTTTGGCCGTGGAAATAGAGTATATTTAGAGGTAAAATCAACAAGACTTGGTGACTAGTTGAGGGCGAGTGACAGAAGTGTCAAGGACAACTCCCAGCTGTCTAACTGCAGCAATCAGGCAGAGTGGTGGGTGGGCTGTCCTCTCTGAACTGAGGAGCTGGAGGGGAGAAGCAGGTTTGGCTGGAAAATTACAGCTTCTGTTTTGGATTAGATGGTTATGATGGGCTGTGAGCCATCTCCAAAGATGTTGATTTTGTTATTCTGAATGCAGCAGAGCCTTTTGTCTCAGGGGAAATTGGGGCAAGAGATTCATTCACAATACAAGATATTGGTAGGACCAGACCCCACGGAAGTACCCGAGACTCTCATTGGCTGGGAGCCCCTTTGGAGCGAGGCAGTCTCTCCCTTCTCCTGGTCTTTTGCCATCTCAGATGGATGAGCAAGCTGACCTTTCTGAGTCATTTGGCAAATTCCAACAGCATCCTCATCTGAGACTCTCTGGCCTCCATTGGGCAAGATCTGAAGACCAAGTGTCATTTGGACTGGAGGAAAGGGTAGGGAAAGTCTAACACTTAGAAAGCCAGGAAAAAGAATGCTAAGGCCCAGATACCTACTCTAGCAGATGAAAAGCATATGCTGAGCCTCTAGCAAACTTCACTTCTACAAATAACACCACCGCCTTGGGGAACAGCAGAGACATTTGACCAGGCAGCAGCTGTGCAGAGAGTGCTATTTAAAGACTCAGCTTTTGCAGCCCAAGGACTCCAGGCTTAGGATTTGATTGGAAGACAGAGTGAAGACAGCAAAGACTGAGGAAAGAACTAGATTTGGGGAAAAACATCACCAGGTGGTTGGCTGCTGATATGAACACTGAATATGTTAAATGAGTTCATTTTAATAAAATTATGTCTAACCATCTCTCTCTGAGTAAATTAAATGTGTTAATTCACGGAAAGTGCTTGGAACAGTGTCCAGCTCATAGTGCTTATTGAAGGGAAACTGTCATTATTACCATCATTATCTTCCAATCTACCTACCTACATATATTTGCCCAGAGTTGGAGAAATGCTCATCTATAAAGATATGTTACTGCTAAGTGGTCGGATTTATAGTGAGTATGTTTTTAACTCTCTTCTTTGTATTTTTCTGTAATCCTTGAATTCTTTATAATAAACACAAGTATTTTGTAAAAACCACAAGCCATTATTCTGGGGGGAAATAGTGAAGGCTCTGGAGTCAGACTTCCTAGGTTTCAACCCCAACTCCACTGATTAATAGCTGTGTGACCCTGAGCAAATTATTTACCTCCTCTGAGTCTGTTTTCTCCTATATAGAAGGGGGTAATAATGTTACTTACCTCATTTGGTGGTTATGGGAATTAAATGAGATAATCTACGTAGAGCTTGGCATGGTACCTGGCAGAGAGTAAGAGTGAGATAAATAATGACTGTTACTACTAGCAGTAGAAGTGGTCCTGGCTGTGTTATTTCCTTCTTGGGCAAGGATCATGTTCTATTCACTTCAGTGTTCTTGGCATGTAGTAGTCACTCTGGAAACAGTTGGTAGTTTAGCTGGGGCCACCTCAGGCATCAGCCTGGGAACATTCTTTGTCAAGGTAGAAAAAAGAGTGAAAAGACCTCAAGCACCTTCCCCCTCATGGTCAAGGGCTGGGTCCTTCCTTTTGGTGGTTGGGAAGCACAAGTTATTTCTCCAAAACTCTTGAGACTCTCCCAAGAGATGAGGTCCTTAGAGGGGCCATCACTGGTTTCTTTTTTTTTTCCTTCGATTTTTTAAAAACATCTTTATTGAAGTATAATTGCTTTACAATGGTGTGTTAGTTTCTGCTTTATAACAGTGAATCAGCTATACATATACATATATCCCCATATCTCCTCCCTCTTGCGTCTCACCATTGGTTTCTTACTCTTCCATATGATGGCTAGCCAGAAGCCAGGGCCATTGCTCTCCATCACCTTACGCTGTTCTTCATGGACTGTAGGCAAGTCATTTCCATGAGAATTTCTAATAATGTAAAACCTCAGGTGAACAATTACAAGGGAACTGCAGCCATTTTCCATTGACTGTGTGTGAGTGTGTTGGGGAATGACATTCTTTGTTATGTCTAAAACAATCCTTCAACATACAGATATGACTAATAGGCACATGAGAAGATGCTTGCTCGTAATCTCTAATTATTAGAGAAATGCAAATCAAAACTATAATGATGTATCACCTCACACCGGTCAGAATGGCCATAATTAAAAAGTCTACAAATAATAAATGCTGGAGAGGGTGTGGAGAAAAGGGGACCCTCCTACACTGTTGGTGGGAATGTATTGAATAAATTGGTGCAGCCACTATGGAAAACAGTACGGAGGTTCCTCAAAAAACTAAAAATAGAGTTGCCAGATAATCCAGCAATCCCACTTATGGGCATATATCTGGAAAAAACAATAATTTGAAAAAATACATGCACCTTTATGTTCATAGCAGCACTATTTACAATAGCCAGGACATGGAAGCAACCTAACTGTCCATCGACAGACTACTCAGCCATAAAAAGAATGAAATAATACCATTTGCAGCAACATGGATGGAACTATAGATTAGCATACTAAGTGGAGTAAGTCAGAAAGAGAAAGACAAATACCATATGATATCACTTATATGTGGAATCTAAAATATGACACAAATGAACTTATGTACAAAACAGAAACAGACTCACAGATGTAGAGAACAGATATGTTGTTGCCAAGGGGTGGGGTGGGGGTAGGGGAGGGACGGATTGGGAGTTTGGGATTAGCAGATGCAAACTGTTATGTGTAGAATGGATAAACAATAAGGTCCTACTGTATAGCACAGGGAACTATATTCAATATCCTGTAATAAACCATAATGGAAAATATGAAAAAGAATATATATATATAACTGAATCTCGTTGCTGTACAGCAGAAATTAACACAACATTGTAAATCAACTATACTTCAATAAAATTTAAAAAAAACAATCCTTTAGAAGGAAAGAGTCCTTCCTATATTTTCTAAATACTCTACAACAAACATATATTCCTTTTAAAGTTAGAAATGAAAACTTTAAAAAACCATCCAATTCTTTATAACAATGGTCCCAGGAATTCAGCATATCCACATTTCTCCTGCTTTCTCCTTCTTGTCCCTATAAGATGCAGAGTCTTGTTAAGTTAAATAGGGAGGACAGATTGTGTCTGCATTTATTCCTGTTGTTTGAGAATGATAAGCATCAAGCCATCCACATTCCCATACAGTACATTGGCAATAATACTGCTTTTCAAAAATCCACTGATTGGATAAATATTTCCTGAGCACCTACTATGTACCAAGCACCATTCTATATGTTTGTTTGTTAAATCTGTGAAGCCGGTATTGAGGGCTCCCACTAAAGGAGAATGCAGAGATGGTGGAAATGAGTGATTAGGAGACACAATAGCTGTAGGTGTGACTCTAGTGACTACATAAGTGACTGTTACCGACAGTAAATTTGGCCCTGAATGTGACAGTGACATGTGAGTAAAATAGTGAAAGTGACTAAATGGTCAGTAACAAGGACAGCTGTTTACCCTGTTAGGGTCTACTAATATTGACTTGATTTTGTGGCAGTGAAAGTAGTTGAGTGATAATGATGGTGAAAACAACTGAAAGGGTGACAGCTGTGCACACATTCCAACTGCTATATTGTACAGAACTGTTTGAAGTTTGTGGTTATGGAGAGGGGTCGCATACTGGACAGTGACAGTAAAAAAAAAATGATGAACTGGATGACAGCAACAATGCAAATGACAGTTTTGCCCAGTAGATTGAATTTGTGGTTAAAACGGTGATGGGAGTCAGTCCGACAATGACATCCCTCAGAACGACTCACTATCGACCCTGTGGATGCAAGAGCTGTAACCAAAGAGGGAACTTGTCTTTGTACTGAGACAACTGGATTTGGGCGGCATGACTGTCAGTGACAGAAAAATTGCTTGTCCGGGACATACAGACATTGTGAGGCTCAGTGGGCCAGAGCCGATGTGACTTGATTTGTCTCATACTGTATGGATATGACTTCATTTGTTTCGCTGTGTGAAGGTGGCCAGAGGAATTCCAACATGGAACGCATAGGGTGCGACACTGCGTGACAGGAAAACCGTGCACAAGCAAAACTAACGCTCCTACCCACAAGCCTCTACATCCCAAAATGGGGAGGAAGGAGAGGCGGGACCAAAATGCCTTCCAGACGCCTCGACTGGTTGATACGGGTCTGTTAACCTATTACGTCCGAGCCAAGCCTCTCCACCAATGAGAATGCGTCTGGGGCGCGGCACACGTCACGTCTCCGCTTTGCACGTGAACTTGTTTTGGAAAAATGGAAAGAAATCTTTTGTGCCTAATTCTCTGCCGTTGTTTGAGATAAGATCACAACTTTAGTGCTTCCCGGGCCAGGGATGGTAGAAACCCATTAGAACTTTCCTAAGGGAGTGTGGGGAGGGGAAGGAGTGGTCAAGTGTCAGAGGTCAGAAAAGCGGCTAGCAACGGGTTTGTCCCAGCGTGCTAGCATTGGTGGAGAGCTCGCGCCCCGCCCCCGTGAGGCCCGCCCCCAGCACGTGACTGTGGCGCGCGGGGCAGGCCGGGCCGCCCCCTCCTTGCTTATACCTCTTCCGCGCCGGCCTTAAAATGGCCGCCTGCTGGCGTCTCTGGCGCTGTTGAATGGAGAAAGCTTTATTGTTCCCTTCGGGCAGGAGTGTTCGTGTCCTTTATGGCGCTGTCAATAAAGAACCGCAGTTTGAATCGGTGCTGAACAGGTAACCATAGAAACGGGGCTGGGACTCAGCGTGGAGACCCCTTTTGCAGCTGTGGCCTAAGAGGCGCCCCTAATGAGGGGCGAACAGAGACCCCTCGGCGTGGCGAAGTCCGCTGCGCTCTGCCAAGTCCCGGCCGTCTCTCCCCGCCCCGGGACGTGGAGCCCCGGGGCGGCCCACACCCCGAGCGCAGGCTCCGCTGTCGTCTGTGGCGGGGAGAGGCCACGGGGTCCCGGCCGGGACGCTCGGCCGGGCCTAGTCCCCGCATGGGGCCTGTTCTCCGCCTGGGACCTGCCCTCAACCCTCGTCGCCTGCTACTCGGCGCGATCGGAGGCCACTCCTCGCAGCTGCTTCTCGCACTCTCACCCCTCCTCCCCTCCCGCCAAATCCCGACCCCGGGCCCCAGCAAGTTAGGGTCTTAGGCCAAATCCGCCCCTCACCCCTCCCCCGTTTTTGTCAGCCGGGAGCTAAGAAGGTTTTACATTTTTTTAAAAATGGCTGTGAAGAATATTTCACATAATTTGTGACAGCTGTATGAAATCAGATTCTGATGTCCGTAAGTGAAGTTTTATTGGAACACAGCCGTGTTCATGGTTTATGTATTGCCTATGGCTGCTTTCCTTCTACAAGAGCAAAGTTGAGTAGTTGCAACAGATATCTGATGGCTTTGATCCCTTGGCGCACGAAGCCGAAAATGTTTTTTGGCCTTTCACCGAAAAACTGTGGCGGCCCCAGCTCTAGACACAAATAGACCCGGGTCAGTGTTGTCCTTCAGGGATTCCTCAGATCCGTTCTCACGGAGTGGGAAACTCGAGTTACAACTGCCCTATGCACCCAGAGCTCTTTATTTGACCAACCGCTCTGGCTTCCATTACCTTTTCTGGCCTTATTGGTGTATTATTCAAAATGGAATTGTTTCTCCTACTTTAAATAACAATAATACCATTCTGCCGAGCGCCTGCGGTAAGCCAGTTGCTTATTTATATCCATACACAGCTTTTTTGTACCAACAACTTTTTAGAAGTGTCCGTGTCTGTTTTGCGGAAGAGGAGGAAGCCCAGGTTCTGAGAGGTTAAGCTATCTAAGAGTGTGATAGATTATAGGTCTGGCAAATTGAGCTCTTCCCTGGGAGCGCCCTGCCTGGGGACCCATGTCGTTCTGCTGGGACTTCATTCTTTCACATCTCTCAAACTGGGACTGTTGGTTCTTCCTTGGAATCGAATTCAAGTCTTTGTATGCCTTGTGGAGGTTTAATTACAGCCTCAACTGAAAATTTTCTCTACTTGGCTAAATCATCAAACTTCTGCCACACCCGACTTCCTAATTTAGACGTTGTTTTTATTATTTTTTTATTTTTAACATCTTTATTGGAGTATAATTGCTTTACAATGGTGTGTTAGTTTCTGCTGTATCACAAAGTGAATCAGCTCTACGTATACATATATCCCCATATCCCCTCCCCTCTTGCGTCTCCCTCCCACCCTCTCTATCCCAACCCTCTAGGTGGTCACAGAGCACGGAGCTGATCTCCCTGTGCTATGTGGCTGCTTCCCACTAGCTATCTATTTTACATTTGGTAGTGTATATATGTCCATGCCACTCTCTCACTTCTTCACAGCTTACCCTTCCCCCTCCCCGTGTCCTTAAGTCCGTTCTCGTCTGCATCTTTATTCCTGTCCTGCCCCTAGGTTCTTCAGAACCATTTTTTTTTTAGATTCCATATATATGTGTTAGCATACGGTATTTGTTTTTCTCTTTCTGACCGGTGTGAGGTGATACCTCATTGTAGTTTTGATTTGCATTTCTCTAATGATTAATGATGTTGAGCATCCTTTCATGTGTTTGTTGGCAATCTGTATATCTTCTTTGGAAAAATGTCTATTTGGTAGACGTTGTTCTTTTTTAAGAGTTGTTCCCAAACCTAACTATTCATCACTAGTTTAACTAACAGATAGATTCAGAACACCCATGCTTGCATGCATACATTTGTTAATCATTCAGTATTTGTCGAGCACCTAGAATATACTAGCGATGATTCAAATCCCTGAAAATACAGTGGTGAACAAGATTAACGTAATCTCTGCCCTTCCATGGAATTTAAATTCTGTAGGGGCTTGGACAGGTGGCATACAGGTAAACAAAGATAATTTCATATATAGCTGTCATTGCATCATAATAATAAAATTAGTAGTTAATATTTATTGAGTGATTCCTGTGTGCTAAGGGCTTCACTATGTGCTTTATTGCCATGGCTTATCTTATCATCCTCACACCAGCACTGTGACGTAGGTAGTATTAATATTCCCATTTTACAGATGAGGAAACAGAGTCAGGAGAGATGACCAAGGTTACATAGCTAATGCATAAGGGAGCTGCGATCTGAACCTACACTGATCACACTAATCACCCTGAATTATTCCATCTGTTTGTTATCTTTCCTACTAACTTGGGTGGTCTTGAAGGGCAGGGACCACACTTCTCTTCTTGTATCAGCTGCTAGCCAGTGCCCACAACCTGGTATTTGGGAAATAGTAAATAAATCCAGGCCATTCACTGAACAAATATTTGAGTGTCTGCTATTTACCAGGCACCACTGTGGCTATGATTATCAGGGTGAAACATGGACCCAAAACCGAGTGTCTTAACACAGTAAAGAGGTAACAAAGTTACTCCAGATTGTGGCAACTGCTATAAAGCAAACAAAACAGTGTTGACCTGGGAGACCACCTATTATTACCAGGATAGCCCCCACAGACCTCTCTTCTGGGTAGTTTAAGCTGAAACTTGTTGAGTGACCAGGATCCAGTCCAAAAGAAGGGAAAGGGGAGAGAATTGGAGAGGAAGAACTTTTCGGTAGTTTCAGAGACTGAGATGGCAAGAACTTGGAGAGTTACAGAACTGCAAGAAGCCAGTGAATGTGTTGTGCTTCACAGTCTTTTGCTCTGAGTCCCGGCCCTGTACCCAGCTTTACTGCTGGTAGAGCTGCATGCTCTTGGGCCAGTTACAGGTTATTGTCTGATTTGTCAAATGTGGATAATGGTACCTTCTCAAAGGATTGTGTGTGTTTTCTTTTTGTTACACACATATTGCTGAATTCCAATTAGAGAAAACTAACCAAATTTGACCCCAAATGGGAACTTACTTAAAGTGATAAATAATAACAAAAATTCAGAAGTATGTTACAGATGAGGGGGTGTGTATGGGGGTGTGTGTGCATGGGTATGTGTGTGTGTGTTTCTGTCTTTGGGGGGAGAACAGATCTTACTTTTTTTCTTAATGTTTTGTTAAGAGAGCATCTTTTCCAAATAGGATTTAATTTTTTAAACAAAATTATACAACTGTCTATGGAGAGTGTTTTTCATCATTTTAGTGTTTTAAGCTTGAAACTATTTGCATTCCTTCATTCTAAGAAAATGATAGGCTTTTTCTAGTTGGTAGTAATTTTAGAATTTGTTTGCAAATGATTTGGGGTTTTCTCTAAAAGTTTTCGAAATAATGTTGCATACTTTAAGCAGAATGTTGAATGCTTTAAAGCCGGTAGACTTTTTGAATAGGTAAAAATAAATGATGATGTTTGGGCTCATGAACATGAAAAATTACAGAGGCAGTAATAAATTGAGCAAACCATATAGGAAGATCAGCAATGTCAAGTTTTGTTTTAAACTGTATCCAGTAACCATATTGCACGTGTCATCAGAAGATGTAATCCAGCCCAGCAAATGGAGCAAGGAACTGGACGGAGAGTGGCATGTTAATGCAATGTTAACCAACAAGCCCTGAATTAAATTGCTATTTTAGGTTTGGGTGGGACCTTCACGTTTAAAGTATTGCAGTTTTACTCTGTGATTTGGGTCTGTTGGATTCCAGTAAAGAGTAGGTGGTTACAGTAGCTTTGAAGGATAATATAAAACTGCAGGAAGAGCCAGGGCATACCAATTTGTTTTTCAATCTATTTTATTTCAGTTCAAAGCATCATTGCAGACAGGCAGTGCAGGGAAACCAGCCACACTTTGGCGATACTCACCTGCTTTTGGAGATTGAGGAAGACTGAGTATAACCAAAGTGTGGCTTATTTTCCTGGACGATCTATCTGCAAAGGTGCTTTGAACTGAAATAAAACAGATTGAAAAACAAATTGGTATGCCCTGTTGCCTCATACTGAGTATTTACATTACCCTTCTGGAGTACTGCCTGTACCAGCACCCTGGGGGGAAGCAGTGACCCTTCAGCCTCTTTCAACTCTTCAAGAGAGTGAGCTCTTTGATTTTCACAAGGAAACTGAATTGGGATATATTGTTTCCTGGATCTCCAATAGCCTGCCTCTAAAGCCATCATCTTCATAATGTGGAGAAAGCAAGCTATAACCTATAGAGGAAAGAATTAAATATTAAGGGCATTTAAATTCAAAGATGAGGTTGTCACTTTCTTTAAGTCATGCAGAGGGTGTGGTATTTCATTTGCAGAGAGTGTGCAGTTGTAAGACTCCTACAGCTCTCAAGGGAGAGAAAGGTAGGGAGAGAAAGCTATCTTTCCTTACATTTCCCTAATGTTGTTATTTAACTCCATATCCTAAAAATCATGACATCAAGTGTTTCATTTCCATAGATAAAGTAACTATGTTATTGCTGATCCACATCAGCTTGTTAATCTGGGGTAAATGGTCAAGTTGCAAGGGATCCATGAATCCTCTGAATTTGCCTGCAGATTTGTGTGAATGCCATTTTTTTTTCTGGGAAGAGAGCCCATTACAGGCATAGCTTGGAGATATGGCGGGTTCAGTTCCAGACCACTGCAGTAAAGTGAATATTTTAATAAAGCGAGTCACATAGAAAATACTTTATTGCTAAAAAATGCTAGCCATCACCTGACAATGCATGGTTGCTGCAAACCTTCAATTTGTAAAAATTGTGCACTATCTTCAAATCACAATAAGGTGAGGTATGCTTGTACCTGTAGTCAGGTCTCAGAGGGGTCTTTGACCCTTCAAAAGGTACTGAGCCAACAATGACCATGTAACACCACTGAACCAAAACAGTGAGGCGAATCCCCCTAAAACTAGTACTTTCTATTGCTCTGGGACCTTGACCTCAAAGGTGTAAAAGTATCTTTTCTTGCTTTGTTTCCTGTCTAAACTGGTCAAACATAGTTGAATGTTTGTGCATAATATAGGCATTCACCCAATGAGGTGCTTCAGGGATACCTTAGAGATCATTGTCATTATTTTACATGAGACTGGTGAAATGGGGACGTGTTGTTTCAACAACCTGGTTAGCAGATGAACGTATTTGTTTCTTCTGACAGGTGAAAGGAAGAGTAGTAGAAGCCCAGTACTTTGGCTCTAGGCATCAACTTTTTGCAGGTGGAGTCAGTTCCTCAGGGTTAGGAAAATAGGGTTAAAAGGGAGAGAGGAGGAGGAGAGGGATAGATTCAAGAAAGCAGAGACAGGAGGCGAGGATGCTTCCCCTGCATTTGTCCTGGAGACCCTCTGTATCTGTGACAGTAGAGCTGCTATTTTGAAACCAAACATCTCAGAACTTGTCTAATATTAGGACCTCTGAAAAAGTCAGTTCATGATGTAATTTCTGGTTTTATTAGTACCCGAAAGGGAAAAAAAAAGGAAGGAAATATCTTTTAAATCTTTATGTTAGGATATTTTGTAAAAATGGGACCTCAATAGAAAATGGCTTAGGCCAGAGTTTGGCCCATGTTGTGTTTACCAATTAGTTGCTTACATTTACATTTAAACCTGAGAGATTTTACATCTGTCTGACCCCTGAAGGTGTTTGCATGAGTGACTTCTGCTATAAGCTCTAGAATCTGGTTCTGGAACATACAATAGGGCATGTTTTATGAAGGAAAGGGCCCAACTAGGTTGAGGGAGATTAAAAACAAAGGATTGTAAGTGTGAATAATAGCTTTTGAGGCTCCAAATACTGGTTACTTGACTTTTTTTTTTAACATAAAAAACAAAAATGAACAGTATATGATTCTATTTCTGACTTTGAGAAAATTTTACAAGAGGTAATCTAACTCTGCAGTTTCATCTGTTTCTCAGCTTTCTAGGACTGTGGCCTGACAGTTGGGTCTTCCTTCTTGACTCCCTTAGCTCCCTGCCCCCACGAGGGGCTCTGGCAGCAGTGAACTTAGCAGTTTTCTTCCATCTGGTACTTCTCTTGGGTTCCTGGTCTCAGTGGATGGCACCACGGAGCTGCCAGAGGCAGAAACCCGGGAGTCATCCAGTGTTCTTCCCCTTCTCTCAACTCTCCACCCCCTTCCACTCCCCACCCACAAATGGCACACATTTTTTAGGCTGCAGGCCTGTTGATGTCCCCTTTCTCTTTTGGCTAAAGCCGCTGTAATCTCTTGTCTTGGATTACTGCGGCAGCAGTCTGTAGCTGGCCAGCCAGCTTTCCACCTTTGTTCCGATCCAATCTATTTTGTACACTGTTGCCAGTGATCTTTATAAAGCACAGATCGGAACACGTTACTCTCCAGGCTAAAACTCCAAGATGGCTTGCCTGCCCTCTGTGTGGTTCCTTGGCATGGCTTGGGCTGCCCTCAAGCCCTGGATGTGCCCACCTCAAGCCTCAACTCTTAGCGCTTTCTCCACTCCCCTCTTACCCTTCTACTTGGGCGTCAGTCATTAACACTCAATGGGCAACATGGAACTTCACCCTTCCTGGACCGTGGGCCATGCTCTGGGGCTTTCGGGCTGTTCCTTCTCTCTGGATTTCCCTGGCATGTTATTAACCAGGCAAGTAGCAATGCTGCTGTCTGTCCTGACCAGTAGATTACTGAATGTTGTTTTAGTTTTCTATGTGGTTCCTTTTGTCCTTAGAATATATGCTATTTGAGTTGTATAGTCAAACATTGTCCTAAAGTCACTTCATGTAATTATTTTCTCTATGTGGTTATGCCACCAACTTGATAAACAGACCCATTTGTTTTAAAACTTAAGAATTGATTTTAAAAATCTAATTTTGTTTTTTTAACTATGAAAACCATTTACATGGTTCCAAAATCAAAACTATACAGCAAGGTATATTCATAGAAGTTTTTATTTCATGCCTGACCCTTCTTTTCTGTTTCTCTTGAGGCTTGCTGCCAGAGTTTTGGGGTTTTGTCAGTCTGTTAGGTAAGAAATAATATTTCAGTATAGTTTAATTTTGTTTTCTCCTTTTATGAGTTACAGAATATCTGCCCAATGTCTGTGGTATAAGTTACAAAAATATTTTTTCCAGTTTGTCACATGCCTGAATTTACATATGTAGTGTTATTGCTATACAAAAGTTTTACATCTTTACATAGTCATAATGATCAGTCTTACAGTGTATTACTTTAGATTTTGAGTCAGAGTTAGGAAGTTTGCACCACTCTCAATTTATGAGGAATTCATTAATGTTTTCTTCTAGTACATATTTGGTTTCACTTTTTTTTTCTTTTTTCTTTTTTTTTTCGTATCTAAGACTCTGTTCCATTTGGAATTTATCTTGGCATTTGGTTTGAGGAAGGATCCAATTTTATCTTTCTTCCAATGGCCAGCCAGGTGTCCCAGCACTACTTATTAAAAGCTCTTATCTTTTCTCCACTGATTTGAGATGCTGTCTTTAGCAGATACTAAACTCTTATGTGCATTTGGGTTTCATACTGGATTTTCTGTTTTGTTCCATTGATTGTCAATTCATATGCCATTACAAAACTATCTTAATTTTAGAGGCTTTGTAATTTGTTTTACTGTCTGGAGGGGCTAGTTTTTTCATATCGCTCCTTTTCAGAGTTTTCCTGGCTGTTTTGCTTGTTTATTCTGCCATATGAGCTTTGTAATAAATTTGTCTAATTTCCGGATGAAACAACTTGATGGTATTTTTATTGAGATTATGTTAAATTTATAAGTTAGCTTAGGGAGAGCTGACATCTTTATGATGTTGAATATTTCTATCCAAGATCATGGTCTGTCTTTCCATTTGCTCAAGGCTACTTTTGTGATTTTTCAAGAGTATTTTATGTTTTTCCTTATATAACGTTTGTTTGCTTCTTGCTCAGTTTGTTAGACTTTCAATCTTAACTTTTTTAAAAAATAAATAATTCCTTTAAGAATCCCTCCAGAACTTCTCAGAGAAGTTATATACACCCACGTACTCAAAAATTTTTGCATGTCGTTTTTGGTGGTTCATAGATACCCTCCTCCAAAAGCCCATCCCATTATATTGTCCCCTCAAAACCCCTTCTGTTGTCTGTCTCTCTCTCTCTTTCCCATTCTCAATACCATGCTCTGTGTCCTGCATACTGTAGGCAGTCAGTACCTATTTGTTGAATGGAATAAATAAAGCAGTAAGGGGAAAAAGTGAATAAAAGAGTGAGAAGCCTATAAGAGCTATATTTGGGAAGGTTTTCCTTGCACAGTTGTTCCTCAGTCTGCAGTCTGTAGCCTTAATTCACCGGTTCATAGCATTTTGCTCTCCTCCTTATCCCCATCCCAGAACTTAAAAAATACCATGTTGATAATAATAGTTAGCATTTAATGAACACCTAAAAAGTGCCACGCACTGTACTAAGTGTTTTACACAATTTCTTGTAATCCTCACAGCAACTAAGCAATAGATACTATTATCCCCATTAAAAATATTGTTATGGAAATTTCAAACATAAAAGTGAGAATAGCATTATGAGCTCCCATATACATGTTCACTCATTTTGCACTTGAGAAAACAGGTTTTGAAAGATTAAGTAACTCAAGGTTACAGAGCTAAAGTCAGGTGTAGAACCCAACTCTTTTTAGCTCCTTGTTAAGATTGTTTTTAAAATTTTAAACTCCAGCTGGCCAGGGAAAAGCAGAAGCAAGGGTGATGGTCAAGAGCTACTCTTCTAAACTTTAACTGGTAGTAGTATTATATTAGTCTTCCCTTCTAATTCACGTCACAAATATTTCCCTCACTTCTACTGTTTGCAAACAGTAAGTCCTCCTCTCTCTCCCTCTTTATTGCTTCTCTTATGTTCTCTGCTTTTGCTCTGCCTTCTCTTTATCTAGTTTTATTAGTGCAATATGATCTTAGTTCATTTTTAAAGGCCTGTCACTGTTTTGAGTACCCAGCTCCTAGCATGATGTTGGGAATGTAGTAAGAACTTATAAATTTAAACAACAGTGAAACTTGCTGCTCTTATTCATTTAGCCCATAGGTTTGGTACGGTACTATAACTTCTGAATGATGCTCAGAAGCCCTGGCAGTCATTAAATTTGACCACCTAGACACAAGCTGCTCTTACAGCTGGTACTCTGCTGTCAACTGCCCTCAGTTCCAGTCAGATTTAAACCAGAGGGAGACTTTCTAAGGTCAAAGTCCAAGACAGCAGAATAATTGGCCCCTAGAGTTCTGGATTTTTTTTTTCCTGGGCAGCATAAAATGAAGATTTCCATGTATTTCTTTGAACATTTTTGAGCAAATACTATGGAATCCCATAGGCTCTTTCCAAACGTTAAAGACAGTAGAGGGGCTTCCCCGGTGGCGCAGTGGTTGAGAGTCCGCCTGCTGATGCAGGGGACACGGGTTCGTGCCCCAGTCTGGGAGGATCCCGCATGCCGCGGAGTGGCTGGGCCCATGGGCTGTGGCCACTGGGCCTGCGTGTCCAGAGCCTGTGCTCCGCAATGGGAGAGGCCACAATGGTCAGAGGCCCGCGTACAGCAAAAAAAAGAAAAAAAAAAAGACAATAGAGAAGTTATCCTCTTTTTTGCTTTTTTTTTTTTTTTTTTTTTTTGATGTTAGTTCCTTAAGTTAACCCTCTTGTCATAATCCCTGGTGATGGATGGGAGAAAGATAGAGATGAAAATAATTCCCACTTCTTCAAAGGCAAGAGAAAAAGCTTACAGTACTAAGGGGAGAGGAGAATGGAGTTCATGTATGAAATATACACAGAAGTGTCCTGAAGGCTGGGTGATCTGAGTAGGGTAATAGGACAGTCTTACAGGAAGTTGGGGCTCCATAGACTCTTTAGTGCTTCTGCTGCTTAACTACAATGTAGAAGGAAAGAAGGATTTTAAGCTGAAAGTGGTCTCTTCTTCCCAGCTGTGCCATAAACTCCTTGAGAGCAGGGAGTATGCTGATTTCTTCTCTGTGTAGTTCCAAGCCAGTTAAGGCCATTTGGCTGAGCTCAGTAAAGATCTGCTGGACAGACAAGCACACACTCACTGTCCACTGACTAGGCTGGGAAATGGGTCTTGGAGTTTTGCTGGGACGGCATGGGCTCCACATCCCCCAGTGGCACTATTACCAGCTGTATGGCCTTGGACAAGTCAGGGGGCCAGAGTAATGTGTGTATGGTGCCTCATATGGTGGGGAATAAGTAGGCTCTAAATCAAGGTCATCTGTTCTTCCTTAAAAACTACTTCATTTACTGTGTATCTTTGCACTGCCTCTGAACAGAGAAGTTACCAAAAAAGTAGGAGAAAGACTCAAGGATCAAGAGCTTCACTGCTTTTTAAATTCTTAAGCTTGGGCAATATCCAGTGGTAAAGGTTCCGGCTCCGGAGTCAGACAGCATAGGTTCATTTACTGACTACTGCTCACTGGCTTTATGATTTGGGGCAAGTCATTTAATCTCTCTAGGTCTCCACTTTCTCAGTTAAAGTGGAGTTAATAGTAACTACCTCCCAGGTTTTGCAAAAATTATATAAGAGCACCCATGCAAAATGCTTGTCACAGTGTCGGGGATATAATAAATCTTCATAAAATGGTAGCTCCCATTGTTAGGTTGCTACCTTAACCCTTCCAAACTATGTCTTTCTTTTCCCCCTTTCCATAATGTCTTCCTCATTGCTTTCCACGTAAAAAATATATATCTGAGTCATAGTTAACAGAAGAGTCTGATTTCTGTTATTAGTGAACTGGAAGATCTTAAAACACTTCTCAGGGCCTCAGTTTCTTCATCTACAAATGAGGGGATTGGAGCAGGTGATTTCAAAAGTTCTTTGTATCTCCTGTTAACTTTCAGTGAGTTAAAGGCTTTGTGTGAAATCTCTCAGATTATATAGTCCAGCATGCTGTTATGAGAGGCCTAACCCTCTCCCTTTCCTAGCTTGACTCAGCTGTGAAACTTGCAATGTGGTTGTCTATAAATTCTTTTTAAAAAATTATGTAATATTTGACATACAGTATATAGAAGATACATATGTAACTTATATAAGTGATGAGGCAGAGTGATTAAAAACAAGTATATCGGACTTCCCTGGTGGTCAGTGGTTAAGAATCCGCCTGCCAATGCAGGGAACACGGGTTCAATCCTTGATCCAGGAAGATCCCACATGCTGCAGAGCAGCTAAGCCTGTGCGCCACAACTACTGAGGCTGTGCTGTAGAGCCTGCGAGCCACAACTCCTGAGCCCGTGTGCCACAACTCCTGAGCCCGTGTGCCACAACTACTGAAGCCCACGCACCTAGAGCCCGGGCTCCGCAATGAGAAGCCTGCATACCGCAACAAAAAGTAGTCCCTGCTCGCTGCAACTAGAGAAAGCCTATGTGCAGCAACGAAGACCCAACACAGCCATAAATAAATAAATATTTTAAAAAACGAGAAACAGTTTATCTGTGGACTGCTCACACAGCCCAAAGCTGTAAAAACAAATATTTTGGCAGGTGTATTTTCATGCTTCCTTTTAACATTTAATGAATATTTACAGTGTTATAGGAAATGCCCTTCATGTGCATTGACTCACTAACAGAGGCTTATTAACGCTTACAACTACCCCATGAGATAAAACTAATATTATCCTCATTTTACATATGAGGAAACTGAGGCCCAGAGAGTTAAGCAACTTGCCTCAAGTTGTGTAGCTGGTAAGAGAGGCAGATTTGTGATTCACCCGCGGGCGAGCTGTCTCTACAGCCTGTGCCCTAAACCTTTACTGTTAAACACACAGCCTCCGGAGTCACGAGGCCTGTTTTGGTATTCTTCAGTTGCTTGAGCTCTTTACTTTTACATTAGATGGGTATCTTTGATTTTGGAATTTGCTACTGTGTGGTTGAGATTTATTCCCCCCTGAAGAAAAGTGTATTATCGTAATCAGATTGGTGAAAACTCAGGATTCATCCACATTTTCAGGTCAGGACAAAAGTGTCAGTGATGAAGCCAAGGGTCTTTTGTAACACCTAAGAGGTTGAAAGTGAAAGCACTGAAGTGATGATTGCTTGTTGAGAGTCTTGACTGCAGGATGGAAGAGTCGGCATTAGGTGTAATGCAGTCACAATCCCCAGCCACTCATTAGATGAATTTGTTGCTCAGGAGATTTTACAGTTTGGCCTGTGAAGAGTCATCGTTGATGAACTACTGGATCAGAGCAGCATGGCCCGGAAGGGCAGGTGAAAGGCAGATAAGTCTCTCAAAGCCTCCTTCCATTATAATAGCCTTGAAAAATTGCTTGTTTCTAAGAATTAGACAAAAGATAAGAGGACACAAGCAGTTTGTTATGCCAAACAGTTTGATGTTTTGCCTCATTGTTTTGAACACCTCAAAAGAAGAGTTTCATTAGAGATTGAGAGACTCTGGAAAAAGAAGTTAGTTGAATGTAATGGTTATTATAGGCTTATCAAGAATCAGATGCTAGCTGCCAGTTTTGAGATGTGAAAAACAACCTTTCTAGTGGTCCTTAATCTCCTGTCTCTACCTCCTTGAGAAGATGGTGGTGAGGTGGTGGTAGTGATGATCATGATGACGATGATGCTGATGCTGGCAGCTAGCAGCTAATCAGTTTATTGAGCACTTGCTGTGTCCCCAGCATATAATGCTGGTGCTTTAGCTGTGTTAATTCATTTAATCTTCCAACAACCCAGTGAGAGAGGTACTATTATTACCCCTATTTTGTAGATGAGGAAGCGATGCCCCATGGAGTTTAGGCGATTTTCCCAAGGTCACACTTTGTAATTGGGCATTCAGGCTTCACACTCAGGAAGTCTGGCTCTAGCTCCGGCCTCTAACCACTGAGCTACACTGCTGCTCATGACCTGTCTTCCAGAAAGTGTGCAGTTGAATAACACTGTGTGTCCAGTAATTTAAAGAGCATTATAGATGCCTCTTCCCCTTCCCAGTCCATGGACTTGGGTTCAGACCCCACCCTAAAGTTATGTAAATTCCTTGTGGGCAGAGATTATATCTTATTTAACTTTGCTTGGCACAGGGTAGGAGCTAAATAAATGTCTAATGTGTGTATAGTATGTTGGAATTGACACTGGCTTTGAAGCCAGACAAACCTACCTGGGTTTTTTAATTTGCAGGTTATAAAAATAATGCATGTTTACTGTATAAAAAATTTGAAATATATGAAGAAGAAAATAAGTCCCCCATAGTGATACTACCTAAGGATAATCATTATTAGCATTTTAATATATTTTCTGTCTTTTTCAATGCAAATGTATATATGCATGTACATATATTTTTAAATCAAGTTGGAATTATATATACAGTTGCATCCTGTTTTTTTTTTCCTTTTAGTATGTTGAGAGCATTTCACCACATTATTAAAAATCTTCAAGAGCCTAATTAAAAATTTTTTATTTAGATATAATTCACATACTATACAATTTACTGTTTTAAAGTGTACAATTCAAAGTCTGTGTAACTATCACCACTTTCTAATTCTAGATCATTTTCATCACTCCAAAAAAAAAACCGCATACTCATGAGCATTCACTCCCCAGTCCTCCTCCCAACCTCTAGCAATCACTAATCTTTCGTCTCTATGGATTTGCCTATTCTAGACATTTTATATAAAGGGGATCATACCCTGTGTGGCCTTTTGTGTCTGGCTTCTTTAATGTAGCATGTTTTCAAGGTTTACCCGTGTTTATAGCACTATCATTATTCCATTCCTTTTTATGACTGAATAATATTCTGTTGTATGGATAAATACAGTTTTGTTTATCCATTTATCAGTTGATGGATGCTTGAGTTGTTTCCACTTTTTGGCTGTTATGCATAATGCTGCAGTGAACATTGGTGTACAAGTTTTTGTGTAGACATACGTTTTCATTTCTCTTGGGTTTATACCTAGGAGTGGAATTGCTGGGTCTGTATTTAACTTTTTGAGGAACTGACAAATTATTTTTCACAGTGGGGCGACCATTTTACATTCTCACCAGCAGCGTATAGGATTTCCAGTTTCTCCACATCCTCAACAATGCTTGTATTTTTTGTTTGTTTGTTTGTTTTATTATAGCATCCTAGTAGGTGTGGAGTGATATCTCATTGTAATTTTGATCTTCATTTCCCCAGTGACTACTGATGTTGAGCATTTTTCATGTGCTTATTTGCCATTTTTTATATCTTCTTTGGAGAGATATCTGTGCAGATCCTTTGCCCATTTTAAAATGGGCATATTTGTCCTTTTATTGTTGAGTTGTTAGAGTTCTGAATACCTTATTCTGATATACTGTGTTTATATATTCTGGATACCAGACCCTTATCAGATATATGATTTGTGAATATTTGTTCCCATTTTGTGGATTGTCTTTTTACTTTCATGATAGTGTCCTTTGATACACAGAAGTTTTTTAATTTGATGAAGTCCAATTTATTTTTTTTCCTTTGGTTACTTGTGCTGTAGGTACCATGTAGAGAGCCTGATTTTTAATGGCTACATGATATTCTATAATATGTCCGTATACCATATTTACTTTAAAAATCTAATACATCTAAGTTTCCAGTTTTTTACCATTAAATCTATTGCTCTGAATAGTGTGCATAAATATTTTACTATATCTCTAATTATTATCTCTTTATAGATAGATACTTAGAAGTGGGTCTAAAGGAATAAACATTAACAATTTTTTTTCTTCTGATACCATAGGATTCTCATTCTTTTTTTAATCTGTAATTATACAACTGATATATATTACAGATATATTCTGTAAAACACATCCTGGTAAAATATTCAAACAGTGCACGTAAAGTATATCCTCAATCCCCCCAAATTCTCATGTCCCTCTCCAAGGACTTTTTTTTTTTTTTTTTTTTTTTTCTGTTCTGTATGCGGGCCTGTCACTGCTGTGGCCTTCTCCCGTTGCGGAGCACAGGCTCCGGACGCGCAGGCTCAGTGGCCATGGCTCACGGGCCCAGCCGCCCCGCGGCATGTGGGATCTT
>NC_041216.1:17301072-17327278 GCF_002837175.3 Physeter macrocephalus
TCAGCGGCCATGGCTCACGGGCCCAGCCGCTCCGCGGCATGTGGGATCTTCCCGGACCGGGGCATGAACCCGTGTCCCCTTCATCGGCATGCAGACTCTCAACCACTGCGCCACCAGGGAAGCCCCAAGGACATTTTTTATAGCTCTAGATGAGCAGATTACTTACTAGATTACTTCCCTGAATGATTTTTACCAGTTTACACTCCCATCAGCACTGTGTAGGTACCTCATTGCTCCCTTCCCTGCCTTATTAATGCAAATATTATTTTTATCATAATAGCTAACACTTATTGAGCATTTACTCTTGACAGGCACTTTGCTAAAACATTTAAGTTGCATTATCTCATTTCATCTTCACACCAAAACTGTAAAGACGTTAAGGCTCACGGTGATTAAAGTGACCTGCCCAGGGTCACTGAGTAAATGTCCAAGTTAGGCTTCATACCAAAGTCTGCTAAAATCAGAATCAGTGGTCTAAAACCACTGTTTCCCAGTGGTTTTTTCAATTGTCATTAAAAACTTCTCCAATTTGCTTGCTCCTAAATAGTATTAATGTTTTAATTTGCATTTCTTGATTCATCAGGGTGAACTTTTTATTGGATTATTGACTGTTTATTTCTTTTATGAATTATCTGTTTTTCTTTGTCCATTAAAAAGATTTAAATGTTAATTTTTTTCTTATTTTTGTATCATCTTTCTATTCTAATATTAACTGCTTATTTTTCACTTCATATGACATGGAAGTGTTCACTGGTTTATCATTTATCTTTTAGTTTTGTTAGTGGTGGTTTTTTGGGAAGTTTTCATTCATATGTAGTCAAATCTATTGATCACTTGTAAATTTATTGTTTCCTTTATGCATAGAAAGGCCTTCTCCATCCCGACCTTAGTTAAGTTATTCATGAATATATTCTCTTAAATATCTTAAATAGTTACTTAAATTGTTGTTGTTGTTTTTTGATGTGGACCATTTTTAAAGTCTTTATTGAGTTTGTTACAATATTGCTTCTGTTTTGTGTTTTGGTTTTTTGGCTGGGAGGCATGTGGGATCTTAGCTCCCCAACCAGGGATCAAACCATACCGCCTGCACTGGAAGGCCAAATCTTAACCACTGGGCCGCCAGGGAAGTCCCTTGTTTTTGTTGTTTTTGTTAAGTCACAAACCTCCCTTACAGTTCTACTAATGACAGTGGATTGGGAAATTTGCAATCATATATTCCCTGAGATACTTTTGGGCAGTTTTATGGCTTGAGGATAATTATTTTCTCATTGAAAGATCTATCAATGACTGATATTTAATCAACACTCAAAGAAAAAGATAGTAAACCATATAACACGCCTGGTGCTAGTGGCTGCCAGTCTGTCAGGTACATAAGAAGCCCTCCCCACTGAGGGCCTGTTGTATACACTTAGGAGTTTGGTACTTTGGTTCAGGTGCTAGCTTGAAAGGCCAGAAACCTGGGTCCTGAGTCTGGCCCTACCATTGCCTAGATACGTGACTTGCCATGTCACTGAATTTCTGTCAGTTTCTTCATCTGGAAAATGAGTGGGCTGAATTACATAGTCTCTACAGATAATTCTAGTTGCAAAATTCTCTGATTTTTATTATCCTTCTGATCAGGAATCATTTATGTTTGTGATTGATAAATAATTTTTTTTTAAAGTTTTAGTGATCTGTGGCAGAGTGGCCTGAAGGAATGCAGAGTAATAGGTGAAAGAAGTGCATGGGAGGAAGGAAGGAGGAGGTGAGCAGACCATGGGAAAAGGAGTAAGGACTGAATCTGGTACAGTGGTGTCAGGCAGATGACCCAGATGGAAGTTAGAAGGTGGATAAGTTCAGAGTTGAGCGCTTCATTGGACTTAGGCTCCTTGAAGGAGGAATAGTTCTGATCTGCTATGGATAGAGGTTTGGAGCACGTTAAGAAAAGCCTGAGGGCAGGAGCAACCAGAGGGCACTCCTTACATTCTGAGAGACTGAAAAATTAGCATGTTGTCAGTGCTATTAGTGAGGTGCACAAGGTCACCTCAAAGACAAAGCTAAGTTTAACTGTATCAGAAGAGAGGCTGGAGCCACAGAAGAGTCCAGGAACTTGGTGTTGGAAGGGACAAGACAGAATGTCAGTTGGCAGTGCCCATGCAGTGGACATTGACCCTCAGACTCTACCTGCCCAGTCTGGGGCCCAAGCATTTACTTCCTTGGCAAAGATAGATGCACCAGGCCACCACTGAATGTTGAGAGATGTAGTCTCTTCTGTGATTCCTAAAAGGCTTTCTGATTATACTTGACCTTGCGGCTGGAATTTTTTCACAGATGACTGCAGAGAGTAGGCATATTTCACTAATAAATGAACTAATAAATTGACTTTCTGATTTATATTTCTTCTCTTATACAATAAGTTTAGACATTACTATCCAAACTCCCCAGGTCTGATTAATTTTGAGACTTTTACATGATAGGGTGTTTGTCTCTATGAGGTTGATAACCAAACTAGACCCTTGGTAAATTAAGTTCAAGCTGTCGAGGGAAGCCTCTTGCCAGTCTCTTCCTGTCACGCCAGCTGGCCTGTTCCAATAGCACTGTTTCCCAGATATGCATTTCCATCCATCTTTTAGCAGCAAAAGACATGGCATCTCAAATGCAGGTGATCCTGTCAGGGCAGCTAGCCGCACATCTCTGTCTGTGAGAGGAGTTGAGGAATGATAGCACTGAGCCCCGAAATCCGCTCAAGACTAAGGTAGTAATTAAGAACAGGGAGCCAGGTAGATCTGCATTTGAGCTTTGCTCTAACTTAATACCTGTATGGTCTTGGGCAAGTTGCAAAACCTTGTTGGACATTAGTTTCCTCATCTGTGTATTAGGGATAATAATGGTGTCTACCTCATAGGGATGTTTGGGGAATTAAGTGGGAAAATGTATGGACAGAGCTTAGAACAAATGCTGGACATCATTACCATCATAGAGTAGTTAATGACCTTGCCAAAGGCATTCAAGAGATTCAAGGATAGGAAAAAGAGCAGAGATCAGTGGATTGGGCAAAAAACAATGTTTTAATCACCTCCTCTTCACCTCGTTGATGGGGGAGGGATTCCTACCCTAGGGTTGGGATGGCTAAGCACACAACACTGGACACTGGCAGATGAGACTGAAAGCAGTTTATAGTCACAGCCCTAGAGGAGGACGCAGAGGGTGTACTCAGGAGCAGAGTTAACAACCAGGGGCTGTGGGAGGCAGGCTTGTAGTATCAAGTAGGTAGGTGCGTTCTGGTTTATGCCAGAGGATGTGATTGGCTTGTTTGAATAATTTTGGGGGCTGGCAGGGAACTGAAACCCACTACCCAGGAATAAACAGGAACAGTGCCTGGCCCCTCTGATAAGGAGGATTGTTTGGCTAGGGGACCTTGTCCACGGGAGCAGAATGGGTACTGGAATTTGTGGTTAGGACATTTGAGGCCTTCTTGATTTTACCAGCTGTCAAGGCAGCACATAATATTAAGCCTTAATCTTTAGACTTTATACCACAAAAGAGAATATAGGCCTTGAAATGCTGTTCGATACGGCTTTTAGGGGATCTGGGTATGGAAGGCTATGGAAGACAAGCAGAGTTGTCCTGTTCTGTGGGGGAAGACAGATGGGCATAGTAGTTAGAATGGAAATGCCACAGTAGGTCATATATGGTGTCATGAGCCCAGATCTCTTCACTGTGTCCAGTTCAGCATACATTTATTGATGGGCTGTACCATCCTAGGACCTGCCAAGGCTTAACCAGGTTCAGTTGACCACTTTACTCTAGATCAGGAACAGTTTGATCTCCATTTACTTTGGCAGCAGCCAGGGAAGCTTGTCTAGCCCTGGAAGTCCGGGTTGCTGGAATGCATTCTAAAGGAGTTTTGGTTGGTGCCAGGCCGCAGAGCTATTCACCTGAGGCCTGGTTATTAGAATCCTCCATATTTTGTATGTTTTATTCTTAAAGCTGTTCTGACTGGAGCAAGGGCAGGTGCAAAAGGGAAGGTTTTAAGGATGACTTGGAAATTTTTAGAGGTGAAGGGTTGCTTAAAACATTTGATAATAATTAGATGTGAAAAAGTGTGATTTGAGAACAGGCAATGTTGTATAGTGCTTTGCTATTCAGAGAGGATTCCTTGGACTATCAACATCTGAGTCAACCCAGAGCTTATTAGAAATGCAGAATTCAGATCCCGCTGCAGACCTTCTGATAAGAATCTTTTCTTTGACAAGATCCCTAGGTGATTCTTACGCACACTAAAGTATGAGAAACTGTTCTAGTGGGTAGAAGGGCATGAGCTTTAAAAGCCTCAGTTAGACTGGATTAAAATCTCAGTTCCTCTACTGATTTTTATGTGATCTTGGGCCTGTTCCTTAACCTCTCCACTATTGGGACTTAATTATAAATTGAGTTTAACTATCTTGCTGGGTTATTAGTATTAAATGGGGTAACATGTAAAATGTGCTTATTAGTAGCTTTTATTTGTGATTATTTGATAAATAATATCCTTGATAGAATATGAAAAGAGAGAGCAGGATACCATTACGGCTAACTGTTCACAAAACATGAATTGGTAATTGAGAAAAGTACAGTCTCCTGAGCCGATGGGCCAGTGGATATGGTTGGCTCACTAAACAGTTCCCCTCAGGGTGAGACTGTAAGTGTACTTGTTAAGTCACCAAGAGTTGACAGCTATACTTCTTAATGGCTACTGAGCTTTTGGAAGGGAGAATAACTTGCAGAAGTGGTAGCTAAGTCTTGGCCTCCAGTGAGGCCTTCACATTATAGAGAAAAGAAGTATGGCTTGAGAATTGAGACATGGGCTCAGTTATGCCCCTTGTTAGCTCTGTGGCCCTTAACAAGCCATTTAACATTCCTGAGCCTTAGTCTTCACCTGTAAAACAAAGGTAAATGGAAGGATGAGGTGTAAATCCCAGAATATAGCAAGGTATTATCCCTACTTGATATGTACCATAGAGCTTGGTAGACAGCGTCCCAAATCCCCAAAGGTGACTCTTAGGCCGATTCAGCTGCTTTAGAATCTTCAGTATTGAAATTCTTCAGAGCTGTTCTGGCTACCTGGATTTCCCAGTGACCAGAATGTGCCTTAGGAAAGCACACAGGCCGTTCAGGTATTGCTACAAATCTCAAAGATTGGAACAGTAGTAGACTAGCATTTGGGATGGAATGATGATGATAGTGATGATAATAATATTAGAAACAACGACAACACATATAAAAACGTACTACCATGAACCCAGGAGTATCAAATACAAAAATCTCCATCCCTTACACTATATATTGCTGCCTTGCAGGCCCGCAGTGTAAGAGAAGAAACCAAATGACAGCTGCTTTTGAACTTGAGCAATGTGGGCCTGCTAAAAGCTACGGTCACCCTTTTCTAACCTCACCAATCCTCCTTGCATTCTCAGAAATAATTGCTAGTGGTTCTCTTTTAACTTAGCTGATTCCTTAGATACATTACATTTTAAATCATCTTTTTGTGTGTAGCAGATGCCCCATTTCTTGTCTCTGAGTGTGTGATCTTTGCTCTAATAGTGTTGAGAGTGCCTGTTATTTCACCTGATTCTGGTTGTTTGTGAGATACTAAGTAGCCATGGGGTTAAAGCTGACTCGGATCAAAGAGCAGCTCAGCCTCTCAGGACCTCAGTTTCCTCTGTTAAAAAGGGGAGGGATTGGACTAAGGTCATTTGGTCATTCGACAAGAGTATGTGATAGATAAAGTAATGAACTTCTGTTTGCTGAAAGCAATGAATAGGACTCTCCAAGGTCCCTTCCAGCTCTCTGGTTCCAGCAGAGCCCAGAAATCAAGACAGAAGTAAAGATTATATTCTGGAGATAGGGATTATCAATAGCAACAGTAAAAACAAAACAAAACAAACTTTAAGCAGATAAGGTTGCATTGAGCTAGGCCATATGAGAGACGTCTCAGACTATGAGATAGATGTGCCCAAAGGAGAGTGCAGAGTTGTTAGGAGAACTGGAATGGAGGACCCTAGATCAAGTATTAGGATGGCTTTTCTTTCTTGGGTATTGGGATATAGAAATCTAGGCAGATGTGTGTCCAACTTCTGCTCCTATGGAGCTTTATTTATTATTAGACAATATATATAGGATGCTTGTTCTTCCTTCCCATTGCTAGTCACTTTTCCCTATTAGACCATGCCATCTATCACTGGAATAGCTCTGCTTTAATTGTGCTGTTTTCAGAAGCTCCTCCCTCAAAGCAGGTTAAGTTCCTCTGCTCATTTTCTGGCCTCCCTAACCTAGGCAGCCTAGTGTTACACATTTCCTCTTACATGGGTATTTTTGGAGAACCACCCTAGCCAGCCCAGTGTCCATAATAATTATGGCAGCAACTTACTGGAGGGCTTTCCAACGGGTCCAGTGCTAACTGCCTATGCACATACATGATTCCAGAGCACTCTCCCTCCCTTTTCACCCTTACCTGTTGAAATTGTACCTAACTTGCATTTACCAACTCCAGTCCTTCCCTTTTCCTTTCCACTCACTGGGATCAATCTGATTTTTTCCCTTCTCTCTTCTTCCTTTCCGTCTTCTTGTCTCTTGTGTATTGAGTCCTTTTAAGACTTCTCTTTTCAGTCATTCCAGTTGAAATAAGTTGAGTCAACTTTATTACAAGCTCTCTGCGAACAAGGACCTTGTTTTATATTTCACTTGGCTCCCACACAGCACCTAGCAGTGGGCTGAGTAATTGGTAGGCAATTGACCCATAAATAGTTGTTAGTTGACATATGTGTATTGCTGGCTGAAGACTTACGGGGAAATAAGTACAGTAAATTGTGGAATGGCAGGTCCAGTTCCTGAGGCCCAGAAAAGAGTCTCTTACCCTTCATCAGTGGCAGCAAAGTCTTTTGTTTGAGTGTCTTGCTGAGGACATTGCCAGCAGTTGTGGATTTCAGAACATTTACTTTATTTAATTAACTGATGTATATAAGAGACTGTAAGTCTTTAGTGTTACTTTCCTTCTTGTTCATCGAAGGGATTCCATGTTTCTTACCAGCTTGACTTAAGTTCTCACTGCGCTTTTCTGGTTTTGGGGTTGTTTTTTTTTTTCCCCTGTGTGTAACTGTTGTTGCTTTGTAACTTAAAGAATCCTCAAACTTTCAGCTTCTTTTTGGAAGTAGACAAAATAAAAATTTATATAAATAAATAAATAAAATCTTTGTGCTTCTTTTAGAAAGCTGGACTAGTTTCCACTTTGTGTTGAATTCCCATTTGTGTTTTGGGTCATTGTGCAGCACTTGGTTCAGCCAATTAAGTTTTTTCTTTCTAAGTATCTTTATTCTATATCAGTATAGTCTTTTCTTGAAGCTTTAATATTGTCGCTTTGAGGAACATCCATCTTTCTGGTGCTCTTTTGTTGCTTAAATGTTCTCCCTTAGGACCTTTGACAATTTTCCCAAGCCTAGTGATTTCAGTTAAGTGCTTAATAACATAATTTAGGTTGCCTCTATACAGGAATCTACGGGACTTCACTTAACGATTCCAACATGCTTGTTCCACTATAGTTTCTTAACTCTGAAAAGCACGCTTTCGTGACATTATATTTAGTGCTATATTCTCTCCCCTCCATTTAACTTCCTTGCAAAGGGAGTTAGGAGGAAACAGTAAAATATATGTTAAAGGCTTTTACCTTTTAGTTGTGCGATCAACAAAGTATAGTTTAGCCTCTATAGTACATTTCAGTAGCCCCCAAGTCACTAATGTATCCCTGATGATTATATATTAGATTTATTTAATAACAGTATTCTGTACCTGAAAGTGGCCTACAAAAGTTATATAGTTTAACTGTTTATTTACAGGTAGGTACTTTAGCTATCATGTCAGATGGCTAGTTTCTAAACTGTTTGAGGAAAATTCAGTCTTTCTTGGTAATAATAATACAGCTAACACATATAGTATTTACTATGTGCTAGGCACTGTTTTAAGTGTAAACACACCTACACGTTAATTCTCTTATAAGTAGCATATGGCTGTTTTTTTTAAGAATCCAATCAGAGAATCTCTGCCATTTAACCGGAAAGTTTAATCTGCTTCTTTATTGTGATTACTAATACATTTGGACTTATTTCTACCATCTTAAGTTTTTTTCTATTTACCACACTTTCTTTGCCTTTCTTTTCCCTCTTTAACACTTGCTATTGTATTAATCACATTTTCTTAATTCCCTTTTATACCTCTTGTTTGCAAATATTTGTTCAGTTTCTGTTCCCTTTTATCCTTACCTGTTAACATACATACTTTACTTAGGCTAAGAGCTAAAGTTAATCATTATTTTTGTCATCCCCTTGACTCTTAGAACATCCTAACTCTCGTTCTCCTTCTCTCATCTTCCATGTTGTTGATTTTTAATTTCAGAGAGGCAGTGGATTTTTAAGAATATAGACCTCAGAGCCAGACTGCTTGAGTTGGAGCCCAGGTCTGCCACACACTAGTTGTGTGACCTTAGGTAAGTTATATAACCTCTCTGTGCCACATTTTCTTATATGTAAAATGGGGATGGTAAAGAGTACCTACTTCACAGGGTTGTTGAAAAGATTAAATGAGTTAATAGATGCAAAGCATTTAGATCAGTGCCTGGCACAGAGTAAGCATTAAATAAGTGGTAGCTACTATGGTTGTCATTATTCTACTTTGTTTTTAACCTCCCCTTCCCATATCCATCTTAAAATAGCCAGTGCATTTTAAAACACATTTCTTAATTTCTTTTTTATTAAGATATAATTAACATACAGTTCAATGAATTCTATTTGAAGAGTTTTGACAAATATCTACTCTTCAACCACCATCCAAAATAAGGTACAGAACATTTCCATTCCCTGAGAAGGTTTCCTTGTGTCTCTTCCTGTTTAATTCCCTTCCCCCACACCACCCCACAACCTCCACAACCACTACAGTATCTGGTTGCTATCACTATAGATTAGTTTTTTCTGTATGTCTCTTTCCTGTAGATTTAGTCATATATATGTACCATTTTGTGCCTGGCTTCTTTGACCTAACATACTGTTTTTAGGGTTTATCCATGTTGTTGCTTGTATCGATGGATAATCTTTTATTATAAGAAACCTCCACACAGTTCTTCAAAGTAGTTGTACCATTTTGCACTTTCAGCAGTAATGTATGCAAGTTCTAGTCATTCCACATCCTCACCAACATTTGGTATTATCAGTTTTTCTGATTTTAACTTTTCTAGTGGATACGTTTAACAGTTTCTTTGCTTGCTACTTGCTATTTTTTCTTACATTCTATCCTTTCTTTCTGGTTCAATTTCCTTCTTATAGTAATTCTTTCAGTGACACTCTCTGAGCCTCTTACCTTTGTTTGAAGGTGATTTTGTTTCAACTTGTATATAGATACATGGTTGATTGTTATTTTCCCTAATATTTGAAAACTTACTCCATTTTCTTCTGATATCTGTTGTTATTAATGAGAAGTCTGTACCAGTCAAACCGTCTTCTTTGATTAAGTAATAATCTTTTCTTTTGGTTTGCTTACAATTTCTTTTTCTCAGTGTTGTTGATACTTCAAAGTTTTTATTCTGAAGACTCATGTCTGACTTTAATCCTAGAACATTCTCAGATATTATATCTTCAAATTGCTTCTCCCACATGTTCTTCATTATCTCGATCTGAAACACCTATTTAGATGCATGTGAAACCTTCATATTCTGTTTTCCATGTCCTTTAACCTCTCTTTGATATTTCTGTTTTTGGGTTTGTTTGGTTTTTTTTTTTACCTTTCTGCTACCTTCTGAGTAATTTTCTCAGACTTCTTTTCCTAATCACTCATTTTCTCTTTAGCTGTATCTAATCTAATTCATTGATAGATGAATTTCAGTGACTTAACTTTTTTTTTAACATCTTTATTGGAGTATAATTGCTTTACAATGGTGTGTTAGTTTCTGCTTTATAACAGAGTGAATCAGTTATACATATACATACGTTTCCATATCTCTTTCAGTGACTTAACTTTTATTCCTAGAAGTTCTTTTGGTTCTTTTTCACATCTGCCTATTCTTTTTTCATATTATCTTTTTCTTTCATTATGGCTTCCCTTCATTTTGCCTGTTTATTAAAATGAAACAATTAATTTGTAGCATTTTTCATAGTATTCTATAATTTTTAGGGTTTTCAATTCTTGGAGATGCTATTTGTGCTCTTTCTTGCATCTGATGTCTTTCCGTTGTGGTGATTCATTTCCTCATGTGACTTTTTGTTTTTACTGTTTGCCTTTTGGGGTGGCACAGGAATCCTCCTCATCTGATACACTCTAGCATCTATCTTGGCAAGGCCCTTCTCGTTTGATTTTTTTTCCTCCTTCACCTCCGACCCCTACTCCTATTTCCCTCCCCTTTATAGCACTTACTCTAATGTATTTGATAAAATGTCTTTTGCTACAATGTAAGTTTACCTTATTGTTATTCATTGTTTTTGTGTTTTTAACTTACATAAATGGCATTATACTCTAGATCTCATTCTGGTTGTTATTGTTTCACTCAACTGGGTATTTAAGATCTGTCCATGTTTCTATCTGAATACTAAGTTGTTGCTTCTTTCTAATGCACTATATTCCATAGTATACATTCTGCATATTTACTTAAATTCTTTTTGTGACAGACATCTAAATTACCTCTCATTTCCCTGCTACCAAAAACAATGGCCCAGTGATCTTTCTGGCCATGTGTACTTATGAACCTATGTGAGAACTATTCTGGGAAATGTACACAGAAATATTATTCTTGGGCCACAAGGCATATATGCACAGAAAGTTACACTAAATATTACCAGAGTGTTTTTCCAGAATACCTATATCAATTTATATACCACCAGTTTTACTCTAGATTCAAATTTATGTTCTACCACATGTTACGGTAAGACCTTAGAGAAATTACTTAACCTCTCTGGGCCTTAGTCTCCCCATCAGTAAAAGGGAATAATAACAGCATCTGCATCATCAGGTTGTTAAGAGAATGAAATGAGTTAATATATATAAAGCATATTCCTGAATATAATAAGCACTTCCTGAACATATAATAAATGTTAGCTGCTTTTACTGCTATTGTAACAACTACTCTTACTTGTTAGCCAGTTAAGTGAGCTTCTCCTTCTCTGAATTGCCTAGTTACGTCATTTGCCCATTTTTCTCCCCCATTGGATTTTTTTCCCCTAAGGTTTCCAGGAATTTCTATGTATTCTAGATATTAACTCCTTGTTGTCTTTAAACTTTATAAATATCTCCTGGTTCTACCATTTGTCCATTGTCTGTTAATCAAGTCTATAGACTATAGAGTTCTTTGACAGAAACCTTTAATATCAGTATAATCATATTCATCTTTTTTTTTTAAGCTTTTGGGGCAATGTTTAAGAAGTTTCCCAACCCCTGCTTCAAAGATACCCTCTGACATTTTCTACTGTTAGCTTTTATAAATTTACCTTTCACGTTCAGGTCTTCCTCCTATGGTTTGTAATAGTGAGCTCATGTCTTTCTATGTTTTTCTTTTTTCCTGTGAGAGTCTCTGTGCCTTGGGTTTTGAAAGTATTCTGGTTTTTTCTCCTGAATGTCAAAGACCAGTTTTTTTGTTAATTTCTCAGCCCAAGATTCTTATATGATATAATATATAAATTTGGATCCTTCACCTCTGTATGTCATAGGCCTACATTTTAGATTTCTTGTGGGTGCCATTTCTTCTACTCAAGGCCCAGATAATTAGAAACTTTTATTCTGTTTCCCTGAGCCAGTGAGCAGAGATTTTTCAGACTGCATATAAAGGAGGGATAGGTGTTTGAGGCTCTGGGCTTTGTGCAAGGGTCTCAGTTCCAACTCCCCCACCTTCTACCTGCCTGAAGCTATATTTCCAGTCTCCATGTGAGCATTAATGCTTTCTCCTCCAAGCCTAGGGCCTGTATTGGAGTTTGAAACCCCTATGGGCCATCATGGTCTCAACTCCCACTTTACTGTTTCAGCTTTGATTTTGATGTCACTTCCATTTTAGGTACCTGGGGATTTCCTTTTTTTTTTTTTTTTTGCTTGACTATATATATATATTTTTTAAAATTTATTTTATTTTATTTATTTTTGGCTGCGTTAGGTCTTTGTTGCTGCCCGCGGGCTTTCTCTAGTTGCGGCGAGCAACTCTTCATTGTGGCGCGCGGGCTTCTCATTGCCATGACTTCTCTTGTTGCAGAGCATGGGCTCTAGGCGTGTGGCCTTCAGTAGTTGTGGCTCGCGGGCTCTAGAGCACAGGCTCAGTAGTTGTGGCGCATGGGCTTAGTCGCTCCGCAGCATGTGGGATCTTCCCAGACCAGGGCTCGAACCCATGTCCTTTGCATTGGCAGGCGGATTCTTCTTAACCGCTGCGCCACCAGGGAAGCCCTAGCTTGACTATATATTTTTAAAGCATTTTTGTTACATTTTATCCAGCGTTTCTGTGTGTGAAGTGGGAGGAAAAGGTCCATTTACATCAGCTCAGTTTGCCATTTTGCCAAAAGTCTTTCCTTTAATTAGTATTCCTATTAATCTCAGTAAAATTTCAACTTTCAACTTTACCAGCTTACATTCATTAAGTAACCTTTGAATTTATTCTGCCTTAACTATCCCCATTCTCCTTTTATTGCTCAAGTTTATAACCATGTTTTTAGTATCTATATATTGGTTAACCACATAATTTTGTTCAGTTTTTTTTAACCTTGCTCAGTTGCTTATTTTGTTACAGTTATTCTATTATTTTCTTATCTAATTTAGTTGTCAACAAAAATATGAAATAGCTCTGACCACAATCCTGTAGTTAATGCTCAAAATACCTCCCTCGGGATCATTGGTGGCTCTTCGTATTTTTTAATCTGATGAAAGACTGACCAAAAATGACCAGAAAAATGACCCCAAAGCAACATTTTAAGTAAGTTTTAGTTTGTCCTAAAAATATAATCCCAATAATGTGTTCCTTTATTAATAGGATTGTTTGAAAAGATTTATGTCCAGATAAGTCTTTTGATTTACTGTAATCCATAGAGCCTATGTCTTGTCTTAGGAAGAAAATCATATTCTCCTGATATCATTTGTTCTTTAGAAAAACCACATCAGTGCCTGTTTAGTAGTTTTGTGTTATTTGCAAATTGAATTCTTGTTCTGATATTTTTCTCAGATATTAAAATAAGTTAATTTACAAATTTTCAGACTTACCTCCTTTTTTTCTAAAGATAGCTCCTACTTTTGCCTGTTTTAAATCTTACAGAACTTTTTTTTCTGTTTTCCACAAGAACCGGGAGATATTCCAATCCTGCTCCTGTTGCTACTACTATTTCAGCAACAAGTCAGTTAGCTCCTAGGCCACAGTTTATCTTTAAAAAGTATACATTTTTATAACACAGATATTAAAACAAGCTGTAGTCAAACAGTAAGGTTAGATGTTCTCAAAGCTACTCTTTGAGTAAACTTTAAAAAAATTATATGAATTCATGAATGTTCTACAATCTATACCATGGTATAGATAGGGTTTGGGGTGATTAGTAATGAAAATTTACATTCCTAAAAGGAAAAATTTTTTAATAGATGAACTTTAGTTTTTAGAGCAGTTTTGGGTTCACTGCAAAATTGAGAGTAAAGTGCAGAGTTCCCATATAATCCTGTCCCCACACAACCTCTCCCACTGTCCCACAATACAGTGATACGTTTGTTACAATCAGTGAACCTACATGGATACATAATTGTCACCCAAAGTCCATAGTTTTCATTAGGGTACACTTTTGGTTTCATACATTCTCTGGAATTTGACATGTATATGATACATGAATTCACCATTGTAGTTTTATACACAATAATTTCACTGCCCTAAAGATCCTCCATGTTTCACCTATTCATCCCTCCTTACTCCCAACCACTGGCAACCACTGATCTTTTGACTATCTCCATCATTTTGCCTTTTCCAGAATGTCATATGGTTGTATTCATATAACATAGAGACTTTTTATATTGGATTCTTTCAGTTACTAATATGCATTTAAGTGTCCTCCATGTCTTCCCATTGCTTGATAGCTCATTTCTTTTTGCACTAAATAATATTCCATTGTCTGGATGTACCACAGTTTGTTTATCCATTTATCTGGCTAAAGAAATTTTGGCAGTTATGAATAGAGCTGCTATAAACATCTGCGTGCAGGTTTTTGTGTGGACGTAAGTTTTCAGTTTTTTTAGGTAAATATCAAGGAGCACAATTGCAGGATCGTATGATAAGGATATGCTTAGTTTTATAAGAAACTCCTAATCTGTCTTACAAAGTGCTGTACCATTTTGCATTCTCACCAGCAATGAATAGCAGTTCCTGTTGCTATACATCCTCACCTGCATTTGGTGTTGTTAGTGATTTGGGTTTTGTCCTTTTTAATAGGTTTTATTTTCAGTTCCCATATGACATATGATGTTGAACATCTTTTTGTATGCTTACTTGCTATCTGCCTCTCTTCCTTCATGGGATGTCTGTTAAGGTCTTTGGTCAATTTTTTAATCAGGTTGTTTTCTTATTGTTGAGTTTCAAGAATTCCTTGTATGTTTTGGATAATAGTCATTTAACAGATATGTCTCTTGCAAATATTTTCTCCCAGTCTATGACTTGTCTTCTCAGTCTCTTGACATTATCATTCATAGAGAAGAAGTTCTTTAAGTTTAATGAAGTCCAGCTTATCCATTATTTCTTTCAGGGATCATGCCTTTGGAGGTGTATCTAAAAAGTCATTGCCATACCCAAGATCACCTAGGTTTTCTTCTTTGTAATTTTCTAGAGGTTTTATAGTGTTGTGTTTTTACATTTAAGTCTGTGATCCAATTTGAGCTAAATTTGTGAAGGATATAAGGTCTGTGTCTAGATTCATTTTTTTACATGTGGATGTTCAGTTGTTCCAGCACCATTTGTTGAAGATACTGTCTTTGCTCCATTATCAAAGATCAGTTGACTGTACTTTTGTGGGTCTGTTTATCTATTCTTTCACCAGTACCACACTGTTTTGGTTACTGTAGCTTTGTAGGTAAGTATTGAAGTTGAGTATTGAGTAGTGTCAGTCTTCCTACTTCATTCCTCTACCCTGATATTGAGTTGGCTATTCTGGATCTTTTGCCTCTCCATATAAACTTTAGAATCAGTTTGTCAGTATCCACAAAATAACTTGCTGGGATTTTTATTAGGATTGTGTTGAACTTATAGATCAATTTGGGAAGAACTGAAATTTTGACACTACTGAGTCTTCCTATCCATGAACATGGAATATCCCTCCATTTACTTAGTTTTTCTTTGATATCTTTCGTTGAAGTTTTGTAGTTTTTCTCATATACATCTTGTATGTATTTTGTTAGACTTATCCTCAAGTATTTTCACATTTTTAATTTCTTTTTTGGGGGTGCCAATTAAACGGTAATGTTTTCATTTCAAATTCGACTTGTTCATTGCTGATAGACAGGGGAGCGATTAAGTTTTTTATATTTACCTTGTATCCTGCAAACTTGCTACTATTGCTTGTTATTATTATTAAATTTTTTGTCAGTTCTTTTGGATTTTCTACATATCTCATCACAGTCATATCATCTGTGAACAAAGACCATTTTGCACCTTCCTTCCCAGTCTGTATACCTTTTAGCTAGGAATTCCAGAATGATATTGAAAGGCAGTGGTGAAATGAGACATCCCTGCCTTGTTCCTGATCTTAGGCAGAAAGCTTCGACTCTAATGTTAGCTGTTGGTTTTTGTAGCTGTTCTTTATCAAGTTGAGGAGGTTCCCCTCTATTCCTAGTTAGCTGAGAGTTTTTATCTTGAATTTTGTGGATTTTGTCAAATGCTTTTTCTGCATCTATTGATATGAACATGCGATTTTTCTTTTTTAGTCTGTTGTTATAATGGATTACATTTACTGATTTTCAAAGGTTGAACCAGCCTTGAATACCTGGGATAAATCCCACTTGGTCATGGTGTTAAATTCTTTTTATTATTGTTGAATTTGATGTCCTAATATTTTGTTGAAGATTTTTGTATTTTGGTCTGTGTTTTTCTTATAATGTCTTTGTCTGGTTTTGCTGTTAGTGTAATGCTAGGCTCATAGAATGAGTTAGGAAGTATTCCCTCTGCTTCTGTTTTCTGGAAGAGATTGTGGATATTTGGTATAATTTCTTCCTAAACTGTTTCGTAGAATTTACCAGGGAACCCATCTGGGCCTGCTGCTTCAAGTGTTGGAAAGTTATTAATTATTGACTCAGTATCTTTGATAGATTAGGCCTATTCAGATGTCTAGTTCTCCTTGTGTGAGTTTTGGCAGATTGTGTCTTTCAAATAATTGATCCATTTCATTAAAGTTACCAAATTTGTGGGCATATTATTATATTATTCCTTTTTTATCCTTTTATTGTGCATGGGATCTGTACTGATGTCCCCTCTTTCATTTCTGATATTAAGAATCTGTGTTCTCTCTTTTTTCTTAGTTAGCCTGGTAGAGGCTTATTGATTTTGTTGATCTTTTCAAAGAACCCTCTTTTAGGTTTGTGTTTTTTATTCTCTTGATTTCCTTTTCTCAGTTTCATTTATTTGTCCTCTATTTTCTTTTTCTCCTGCTTACTTTGGATTTACTTTGTTCTTCTTGTTTTAGTATCCCAAAGCGGAGGCTTAAATTTTTGGTTTTAGATCTTTCTTCTTTTCTAATGTATGCATTCAGTGCTATAAGTTTCCCTCTAAGCACTGCTTTTGCTGCATCCCATAAATTTTGATAAGTTGCATTTACATTTTCATTTAGTTTAGAATATTTTTGAATTTGTCTTAAGATTTCTTCTTATGTGTTATTTAGAAGTGTGTTGTTTAATCTCCAAGTATTTGGAGATTTTTCCAGCTATCTTTTTGTCATTGATTTCTAGTTTAATTCCATCGTGGTCTGAGAACAGAGTGTATGGTTTCTATTCTTTTCAATTTGTGAAGGGTAACTTATGGCCCAGAATGTGGTCTATCTTGTTGAATGTTCCATGTGATATTAAGAAGAATATGTAATCTGCTATAGATGAAGTAGTCTATAGTCGATTGATGGTGCTATTAACTTCACCGATGTCCTTACTGATTTTCTGCCTTTAGACTCTATCCATTTCTGATAGAGAGGTGTTTAAAGTCTCCAACTATAATAGTGATGCACCTATTTCTCTTTGTATTTCTTTCAGTTTGCCTTACATGTTTTGATGCTCTGTTGTCAGTTGCCTACACAATAAGGATTATTATGTCTTGTTAAAGTATTGACCCCTTTTTCATTAAGTAACTCCCCTTTATCCCTAATATCTTTCCTTACTTGAAGTCTGCTCTGTCTGAAATTAATATAGCTCCCCTGCTTTCTTTTGATTACTGTTAACATGGTATATCATTCTCCATGCATTTACTTTTAATCTATATACATCTTTCAGTGGGTTTCTTGTAGACAACATCAGAGTGGGTCTTGTTTTTTGATCCACTCTGACAATCTGTCTTTTAATTAGTATATTTAGAGCATTTATCTACCATATTTATTAATGTTGTCTATATGTTGCCCTTGTTCTTTGTTCCTACTTTTGTCTAACATATTTTTTCATTCTTTTGTAGTTTTAATTGAGCATTTGACGTGATTCCATTTTCACTTCTTTTTACCATATCAGTTATACTTCTTTTTAAAACTTATTTTAGTGGTGTCCTATAGTTTGCAATAGATTTACAACTAATATAAATCCACTTTCAAATGACACTGTACCACTTCACATGTATTATAAGTACCTTATAATAATAATAACATAATCTTAATCCTTCCCTTCTCTCCCTTGTATTATTGCTGTCATTCATTTCATTTATACATAAGCATATAGAATTGACCCTTGAACAATGCAGGGGTTAGGGACACTGACCCCTGGCACAGGCAAAAATCTGCATATAACTTTGTAGTGAGCCCTCTGTATCTGTAGATTCAACCAACTGCAGATTACGTGGTACTGTAGTATTTAGTGTTGAAAAAAATCCACATGTAAGTGGATCTTCACAGCTCAAACCTGTGTTGTTCAAGGGTTACCTGTATAAACATAAGCATACATAATCAAATATATTGTTGCTGTTATTATTTTGAACAAACTGCTATCTATGTCAGTTAAGAATAAAAAATAAAACTGCTATCTATGTCAATTTTTGTTTTATCTTCACCTATTCATTCTTCAGTGCTATTCATTAGTTTATGTAGATCCATATTTCTGTACTTTATCATTTCCTTCTCTCTGAATAACTTCTTTAATATTACTTGGAAGGCAGGTCTACTGGCAACCAAGTCCCTCAATCTTGCTGGTCTGAGAAAGTCTTTATTTTACATTCACTGTTAAAGGAAAAAATTTCAGGGTAGAATTCTAGGTTGGTAGTTTGTTTGTTTTCTTCTCTCAACATTTTAAATATTTTACTCCACTCTTCTCTTGCCTGCATGGTTTCTGAGGAGAGATTAGATGTAATTCCTATCTGCTTCTCTGAAGGAAAGGTGCTTTTTCCTCTGGCTTTTTTCAAGATTTGTTTTTTAAACTTTGATTTTTCTATAGTTTGAATATGATATGCTTATGTACAGTTATTAAGAGTATTTATCCTGCTTGGGGTTCTGAGCTTCTTAGACCTGTGGTTTGGTGTCTAACATTAATTTGGGGAAATTCTTAGTCATTATTGCTTCAAATATTGCTTCTGTTTCTTTTTCTCTTCTCCTTCAGATATTCCCATTGCACATATGTTTTACCTTTTGTGGTTGTCTCACAGTTCTTGGATATTTGGTTCTGTTTTTTTCAGACCTTTTTCACTTTGCTTTTCAGTTTTGGAAGTTTCTTATTGTTATATTCTCAAGGTCAGAGATTCTTTACTCAACCATATCTAGTCTACTAGTAAGTGCATCAAAGGCATTCTTTATTTCTGTTACAGTGTTTTTAACCTCTAGCTTTTCTTTTTCATTCTTTCTTAGAATTTCCATATCTCTGCTTACATTGCCATCTGTTTTTGCATGTTGTCTACTTTTTCCTTTAAATCCCTTATCTTATTAATCATTTTTTAAAAATTCCTTGTCTGATAATTCCTGACATATCTAACTGTGGTTCTGATGCTTGTTCAGTCTCTTTGAAGTGTGTTTTTTACCTTTTAGTATGCCTTGTAGTTTTTTCTTGAAAGGTAGACATAAAGTACTGGGTAAAAGGAACTGTGGTAAATATGCCTATAGTGATGGGGTGCTAAGATGTGAAGGGAGGAAGTGTGTTTTATAGACCTATTATTAGGTCTCAGTCTTTTGGTAAGTCTGTGCCCCTGGACTGTGAACTTCACTGATAACTTTTCAGTCTCCCCCTCCCCACCTCCTTAAGTGGTACAGGATGGCTAGAGTGGGCTGAAGTTGGGTATTTCCTTTCCTCCAGTTAGGTTAGACTCTGGTAAAATAGTTTCTTCTGATTCTAGGGCTTGTTGAGAAGAACAGAATGCTCTGTCATATTTTAAAATGGTTACTTTCTCCTTCCTCCTGCCAGAAGCAGAAGGGAATTTTCCCCCAGTATTCACTGTGAGTACCCAGTAGAGCTTCTGGAGTTAAAACTTACGAAATTATGACTCTGTCCCTCTGGAGTTTTTAACTCTCAGACTTGTCGACCCTGAGCCTCCATCAATTCGTTAACTTAGGTTTAGTTCTCCTATTCTGGCACTGCTTCCCATGGATTTCTCCTGGTGGGTTTCTGCTCTGAGAAGTCGTGATTTTCTGCCTGTTTCTCCAATTTTGGGAGCAGTAGTTTTGCCCTGTGACCTCACTTCTCTGACAGAACTAAGAAGAGTTGTTGATTTTTCCATCTGTTTACCTTTTTATCTGTCAAGTTAGAATGGTGACTTTTAAGCTCCTTCCATGCCAGACCAGAAACCTGGAAACCAGAACTTGGAAATATTTTCATTTTTATTTTTATTTTTATTTATCAGTTTCAAATATGGGAAAATAAGGAATAGTGGTGGAGTGGAAAGGCAACAAAGGCAACCAATGTTATTTTGACAAATGTCAAAGACCATGTGACTTTCCTGCTTAAAGCCCCTCAAACCCTTCATTGACTCCTCATTGTCTTTAGGATAAATCCAAGGTCCTAAGCATGGCCCATGTGTCTTTCTGTGGCAGAACCTCTGCTTGCCTCTCCAGATTCATCTCGTGACACTCCCTGTCCCTTTCTGTATGTTCCAGTATCACTGAACTCCTTATAAAATCCCCCCTCCTAAACCTCCTTCCTGCCATGTGATGTTTTCTTATCTGTGTGCCTCACGCAGGCTTCCCTGCTTGGAGTGCCTGTTTCTCCCACTCTTTTCACCTCATCAGTGCCTGCTCATTTATTAAGGCAGGTTAGCTGTTAGCTCCTCCACAAAAACCTTACTCTAACTCTTGGATATCCCTGTTCCCCAAACTGGGCTTCTAAGTACAAATCTCTATCATTACATTTCCTGCCATTCATTTATTCATTCCACCAACTAACCAACAGTGTTTGTGTTAGGCAGAATTTTAAGCACTGGGATGCAGCAGATGATGAAAAAGAAAAGTTCCTTCCCTAATGGAGTTTATATTCTAGTGAAGGCGGGTACATAATAAGTAAGTAAAAATATGTGTCAGTAGGCTATGATAAAAAATAGAGTAAGAGGGATGGAATGTTCTGAGGTTGGAGAGGAGGTTGCTATTTAAAGAACATGGTCAGATTTGATTAAATGTTCTAAATCATTAAAAAATAAATAAAATAAAGAACATGGTCAGGGAAGACCTCGTTGATCATGTGGCCATTGAGCAGAGTCCTGATGGGAGTGAGAGAGTGAGCCATGCACACATGTGAAGAAACCTATGGGTGAATATGCTTAGTGTGTTCCACAATTAGCAAGGAAGGTGTGGTGCTTACAGCAGAATGGGTGAGGGGGAGCGAGGCAGAAGATGAGGTTTTAGAGCTAATGACAGCCAGAGTAAGAATTTTGGCTTTTGGCTTTTACTCTGAGACCAGGAACCATGGAGGCTTTTGTGCAAAGTGACATATATGGCTATGTGCTAAAAAGATCACTCTGACTACTGGGTTGAAGATAGAGTAGGGTAGGGGTAGGGCTAGGAAGTGGTGGAGGCATGGGGGACCAGTTAGGACATTGTTGCAATATCCAAATAAAAGGTGATGGTGGCTTGGGCTGACCAGAGTAGAACCAGTGGAGGTAGTAATAAGTGATTGGATTTTGGATATATTTTGAAGGTAGAGCCAACAGGATTTATAAAGGATTGGGTAAGGGATATGAGAAAAAACAGGAGTCAAGGATGATTTCTAGGTTTTTGGTCTGAACAACTAGAAGGGACAGAATTTCTGTGAAGTGGGGAAGATGGCAGGGGAGTTTGAATTTAAGTTTAAGAAACCTGACAGGCCTCCAATTGGAGATGTTCAGTAGGTAGTTGGAAGTGTGCATCTGCAGTTCAGAGGAAAGGGCTGAGCTGGAAATATAAATCTGAAAGCTCTCAATATTTAGATATTTCAAAGGTATGGAATCAGATGAGAGAGAAGAAGTGAGATGACAGTCCTGGAGCACAGCAAACTTTAGAGGGCAAAGTGATGCAGAGAACCCAGCAAAGGAACCAGAGAGCGCAGGATCGAGTGAAAAATGCATTTTAAAGGGGAGGGAATGACAACCTGTATTCAGTGCTGCAGATAGGTCAAGTAATATGAGGACATTGTATTATAAATCTGTTTATATATATATGTCTCCTTCATTTGGCTGAGAACTTGAGAGCAGAATGCATTTAGCAATGTAGTTACTTACAGCTTTGAAATCAGTGAGACATGGGCATGCCACTTAATGGCTGTTTTTCCTTAAGCTGGTTCTCTCAGTCTCTTTGAGCTTCAGTCTCATCTATAAAATGGGGAGGATACAGTACTTTTCCAGTGAGTTTTTGTGAGGATCAAATGAGATCATCCAGCTGACACCCTAAGCATAGTCCTGTTCATGCAGTTAAACCCATGCCAGTTATTATCATGATTAATTCAGTATACCTGGCACAGTACCCCTTCCTATTCAGCAGCATTTGTTGAATGAACCAGTGAATTGCCTGTTCATTTTAATATTTCATTCAGGGCATTTCCCTGTGTGCTTATGAAGTATTAACATGGCATTTTTGGGGTTTCTCCAGGATCTAGTGCTGATCCTCACAAAGTGATTCTGGAAGAAGAGAGGAAAGGAAGTCCTCAGACAGAGCTGCTGCGATGGAGCTCCCCAACTATAGCCGGCAGCTGCTGCAGCAGCTCTACACGCTGTGCAAGGAGCAGCAGTTCTGTGACTGCACCATTTCCATTGGTACCATTTACTTCAGGGCCCACAAACTTGTCCTGGCTGCTGCCAGCCTCCTGTTCAAAACCCTGCTGGACAACACAGACACCATCTCCATCGATGCATCTGTCGTGAGCCCTGAGGAGTTTGCCCTCTTGTTAGAAATGATGTACACTGGCAAACTACCTGTGGGCAAGCACAACTTCTCCAAAATCATCTCCTTAGCCGACAGCCTACAGATGTTTGATGTGGCTGTTAGTTGTAAAAATCTTCTAACTAGCCTTGTAAACTGCTCTGTTCAGGGTCAGGTGGTGAGAGATGTCTCCACACCATCCTCAGAGTCATCCAGGAAGGAGCTGGAGAAGCCTGAAGTAGAAATCCTCTCCTCCGAGGGTGCTGGAGAGCTTCATTCTTCCCCGGAGGTTTCCACCCCTCCAGGGGGCCCTGTGAAAGCCGAGATGGGGGAAGTGATCCAAACAGTTGTGCAAGAGATGAGTGTGGATCCTTCCGCTGCCCAGGGGATTCAGGGGAATGCAGACACCCCACTGGAGACTCCTCTGACAGCTGAAGTTTTTTCCCCTTCTCCAGTTGTACAAACCTTTAGTGAGGCAAAGGAAGCAAGCCCAGAACCAGGTAATATTCATTTAATAGTTGTTTTGTAATCTATCCTGTTGTCAATTACTAGATTCAGTGATCTTTTTGAGTTTTTTGTTTGTTTGTTTGTTTCATTGATAAATTTATCAAAGACCACTCTTAGATTGGAAACCAAAATCCAATGCAATACTTGTGCTAGGACATTCTTCTTTTAAAAGTGTCTGTGGTTTTGAGTGTTGCAGGCCTGAAGATGAACCACAGAGCAGAAAAGCACTATTGAAATAACCATGTACCATGTTTGATTCTTACCCATTATTTTAAGTAGGATGATGATGGCACAAAGGAGGAAGCTAATTAGAGATGCTGTTTGCTATTACTCATAACTGATACGTTAGCTATTATTTACAAATGCAGTACATGACCTAAAAGTTCTCAGATAGCTTGAACTTTTAAAAATCATTTCAAGTAATCAATCACTGATTTTTAAAATTTTGTTTTGTTTTACATTCAGAGTATGAGGGGAAACATGACCAGCTGAATTTTCTTCTAGAAAATGAAAAAATCTTCTCAGATGCACTCTTGATTACCCAGGATGTTTTAAAAAGACTAGAAGAATGTTCAGAAATTAGAGGTGCACAGAAGGAGGTAGGTACCATGAGTTTTATTTGTTTGCTGGTTTAGTGTTCTCAGGATAGCAGATCAGTTATCAGGGTCTCAATTTTTTTCAAACTTTAAATTTTTTTTTTTGACATTTTTCCCCTAAAGGACAGTCATGCGAAAGCGCTAGGCAAGAGACTTTAAAAACGAAGTTATATTTTGATCACTAGGTGGATCCCAGCTTACAACCGGTTTTGATCCAGGATACTTAACTGAGCTTACCATTTCCTCCTGATTAATCAGGAATAAAATGGGGCAGAAGGTAGTCATGGATAACCCCAAATCAGAGATCAAGTAATAAAAACAAAAAACCAAACAACCATAAATACTCAAAACATGGTACGAAAAGGATTTAATATGGACTTACACAGTAAGTTGCATCGTGTTTAGGAATACAGCGGTCATTTTCACACATAAAAACAATAATGGTGAACATTTATTGAATACTTACTTTGATAAACTTGGTATCAATACATATGTTATCTCATCTAATCCTCACAAAAATCATTGAGGTGGATGCTATTTTATTATTTTTTATCACTGTTTTATGGATGAGAAGAACTGTCTCAAAGAGGTGATGTAACTTGGCCAAGGTTGCAGAGCTCATAAAACTAAACTGAGCAAGAATTCAAACCTAAGCGTTCTGACTTTAGAGCTCTTCTCTTACACATTGAGTTACTGCCTCCCAAAGGGGTGAAAATGATGCGTGTATGTCATGTATGTGTAAACGTACATAGGCATCCCCTGACAGAAAACTGTCAAATGGTTATCATGCTCTATTTCTTAGCTGACGTTTTCTGTTTTTTCATTATCTCAGTGAGGTGCATCCCCACCTGTGGGCTCCCTCACTACCCAGTTCCTCACACCTGACGCTGCAGGGTTGACTGCACTGCCACTTTAGGACTCCCTTGCTTCCCCTTTCTCCCGGCCATGCCTCCCATTCTGAGAGGTGCTGGCAGAGTGAGCGGGCACTGCCCCTGTAGGCTTGCTCATCTGACTGAGGGGGTAGTGTGGGGAGGCCTCCCATGTTGCTGTAGACAATTTAGTGTCTGTTAGTTATTATTAGTCCAAGCAATAAATGCCTTCTACTATTTAAATAGTTCCCTGATTCATAGCAAGTTACTTTTAAAAAAAACAAATTCAAGGTCAAGTATTTACTTTAACCATGGTTTATCGACAGTTGGCTATAAATTGTTTTTTTGAGAGATAAGCTGTTTACAAGACTGGGCTGACCCTGATGACCCTCTTAGGGGAGGTCTCAAGTGGTAAATCCTTGGTACTCTTTATACTGATTATGCTGAAGGACATTATGGTTTTATATTTTTGCACTTGGATGTTCTCTTAACTGTTCAATCCATCGTTTTGTCACTAGTTTGTTACCTCGATAGCCTATAGACACACCTCTTCATTTTCTCTCTTAAGACTTCCTCTCCACTTAACTTTGGTTACAGAGGAGCAACATCATTCCTTAGATCAGCAATACTCAAATTATTAGTGTCACCTCGGTACTAACTTAAACTGTGTCTTATGCATTTTTTTCTAACACTGGTATCTAAAAGTGTCTGGCACATAACAGGTGTTCAAGAAATGTTTGCTGTACAGGGATTCATTCAACATTTCCCCCCCACTGCTTGTCCTAATCATTTGATGGCAACAATGTTAATAGTACTTTGCAGTTAACACTGATTCACTGTTGGTGATCATTATAGGCTTATGTTATTTCTTCCTCGGTTTTAGAGGTCAGAGTAAGAGCACTACAAATCACTTGGCAGCTATATTTAAAACTGATTCTGTTCTATTCTATAATAAATTGTTCAGCTGCAGAAAGAAAAAGGGAAAAATACTTTAAGAACATAAGATTAAATTAAATATAGAGTTGGGGAGGTACTTCTTTGTATGTAGGCCCTGTACTTCTCTCTTTCTCTCTCACTTTATTTTAGACAGCTTGAGGTATGATTGATGTACAGCAGACTGTACACATTTAAAGGTTATAGTTTGCTAAGTTTTGAAACCTGAAATCATCATCACAATCAAGATAGTGAACATATCCATCACCCCTAAAAATGTTTTCACATCCCTTTGTAATCCCTCCATCCTGCCCCTTTCCACTTGCTCTTCCCCAGGTAACACTTGTCTGCTTTCTCTCTCTCTAGATGAATGTGCATTTTCTAGAGTATTTTATAAATGGAATCATATAATCTGTATTCCTTTTGGTCTGGCTTCTTGCATTCAGCATAACTGTTTTGAGGTTCACCCAAGTTGTTGCATGTTCATTCCTTTTTATTTAGGTTGCTGAGCAGGGTTCCACTGTATGGATATACCATTTATTTATCCCGCTCTACCATTTACTAGTATTGTTAGCTTCAGCAGGTTAATCTCTGAAAGCCTTAATTTCCTAATTTGTAAAATTGGGAGTGTTTTCACCTACATCATAGGGTCATTGTGAAATTAATTAAGATTTATGTAAAACTCACACTGAAACGCCAGGCACATAGAAGGAGCTCAGTAGGTGACGACTGCTTTTGTTTGCTGATACGTTAACTCAGTATTTTTACATTTTTTAATTTTTATTTATTTTTAACATCTTTATTGGAGTATAATTGCTTTACA
>NC_041216.1:17327344-17328167 GCF_002837175.3 Physeter macrocephalus
GCTATGTGGCTGCTTCCCACTAGCTTTCTGTTTTACATTTGGTAGTGTACTTCATCCCAGCCTACCCTTCTCTCTCCCTGTGTCCTCAAGTCCATTCTCTATGTCTGCATCTTTATTCCTGTCCTGCCCGTAGGTTCTTCAGAACCATTTTTTTTAAGATTCCATATCTATGTGTTACCATATGGTATTTGTTTTTCTCTTTCTGACTTACTTCACTGTGTATGACAGTCTCTAAGTCCATCCACCTCACTACAAATAACTCAATTTTGTTTCCTTTTATGGCTGAGTAATATTCCATTGTATATATATGCCATATCTTCTTTATCCATTCATCTGTCGATGGACATTTAGGTTGCTACCATGTCCTGACTATTGTAAATAGAGTTGCAATGGGCTCCGGACGCACAGGCCCAGTGGCCATGGCCCACGGGCCCAGCCGCTCTGCAGCATGCGGGATCCTCCCAGACCGGGGCACGAACCCGCATCCCCTACACCGGCAGGCAGACTCTCAACCACTGCGCCACCAGGGAAGCCCCTGATTTTAGTTTTTGAAGGAACCTCCATACTGTTCTCCGTAGCGTCTGTATCAATTTACATTCCCACCAACAGTGCAAGAGGGTTTCCTTTTCTCCACACCCTTTCCAGCATTTATTCCTTGTAGATTTTTTGATGATGGCCATTCTGACCGGTATGAGGTGATACCTCATTGCAGTTTTGATTTGCATTTCTCTAATGATTAGTGATGTTGAGCATCCTTTCATGTGTTTGTTGGCAATCTGTATATCTCCTTTGGAGAAATGTCTATTTAGGTCTTATGCCCATT
>NC_041216.1:17328429-17329274 GCF_002837175.3 Physeter macrocephalus
CCTCCTTTATCACAGATAAGGTGACCATATGTGTGTGGGTTTATCTCTGGGCTTTCTATCCTGTTCCATTGATCTATATTTCTGTTTTTGTGCTGGCACCATACTGTGTTGATTACTGTAGCTTTGTAGTATAGTCTGAAGTCAGGGAGCCTGATTCCTCCAGCTTCATTTTTCGTTCTCAAGATTGCTTTGGCTATTCGGGGTCTTTTGTGTTTCCATACAAATTGTGAAATTTTTTGTTCTAGTTGTGTGAAAAATGCCAGTGGTGGTTTGATAGGGATTGCATTGAATCTGTAGATTGCTTTGGGTAGTAGAGTTATTTTCACAATGTTTATTCTTCCAATCCAAGAACATGGTATATCTCTGCATCTATTTGTATCGTCTTTAATTTCTTTCATCAGTGTCTTATAATTTTCTACATACAGGTCTTTTGTCTCCTTAGGTAGGTTTATTCCTAGATATTTTATTCTTTTTGTTGCAGTGGTAAATGGGAGTGTTTTCTTAATTTCACTCTCAGATTTTTCATCATTAGTGTATAAGAATGCCAGAGATTTCTGTGCATTAATTTTGTATCCTGCTACTTTACCAAATTCATTGATTAGCTCTAGTAGTAGCCTCCTTAGGATTCTCTGTGTATAGTATCATGTCATCTGCAAACAGTGACAGCTTTACTTCTTCTTTTCCTATTTGGATTCCTTTTATTTCTTTTTCTTCTCTGATTGCTGTGGCTAGAACTTCCAAAACTATGTTGAATAAGAGTGGTGAGAGTGGGCAACCTTGTCTTGTTCCTGATCTTAGTGGAAATGCTTTCAGTTTTTCACCATTGAGAACAATGCTGGCTGTAG
>NC_041216.1:17330037-17331297 GCF_002837175.3 Physeter macrocephalus
TTGTGCATTTCTAAGAATTTGTCCATTTCTTCCAGGTTGTCCATTTTATTGGCATAGAGTTGCTTGTAGTAATCTCTCATAATCTTTTGTATTTCTGCAGTGTCAGTTGTTACTTCTCCTTTTTCACTTCTAATTCTATTGATTTGAGTCTTCTCCCATTTTTTCTTGATGAGTCTGGCTAAATGGTTTATCAATTTTATCTTCTCAACGAACCAGCTTTTAGTTTTATTGATCTTTACTATCGTTTCCTAACGAACCAGCTTTTAGTTTTATTGATCTTTACTATCATTTCCTTCATTTCTTTTTCATTTATCTCTGATCTGATCTTTATGATTTCTTTCCTTCTGCTAAATTTGGGGGTTTTTTGTTTTTCTTTCTCTAATTGCTTTAGGTGCAAGGTTAGGTTGTTTATTCGAGATGTTTCCTGTTTCTTAAGGTAGGACTGTTTTGCTATAAACTTTCCTCTTAGAACTGCTTTTGCTCCATCCCATAGATTTTGGGTCGTTGTGTCTCCATTGTCATTTGTTTCTAAGTATTTTTTGATTTCCTCTTTGATTTCTTCAGTGATCACTTAGTTATTAAGTAGTGTATTGTTTAGCCTCCATGTGTTTGTATTTTTTACAGATCTTTTCCTGTAATTGATATCTAGTCTCATTGCGTTGTGGTCGGAAAAGATACTTGATACGATTTCAATTTTCTTATATTTACCAAGGCTAGATTTGTGACCCAAGATATGATCTATCCTGGAGAATGTTCCATGAGCACTTGAGAAAAATGTGTGTTCTGTTGTTTTTAGATGGAATGTCCTATAAATATCAATTAAGTCCGTCTTGTTGAATGTGTCATTTAAAGCTTGTGTTTCCTTATTTATTTTCATTTTGGATGATCTGTCCATTGGTGAAAGTGGGGTGTTACTATTATTGTGTTACTGTTGATTTCCCCTTTTATGGCTGTTAGCATTTGCCTTATGTATTGAGGTGCTCCTGTGTTGGGTGCATAAATATTTACAATTGTCGTATCTTCTTCTTGGATCGATCCCTTGATCATTATGTGTGTCCTTCTTTGTCTCTTGTAATGGTCTTTGTTTTAAAGTCTATTTTGTCTGATAAGAGGATTGCTACTCCAGCTTTCATTTGATTTCCATTTGCATGGAATATCTTTTTCCATCCCCTCACTTTCAGTCTGTATGTGTCCCTAGGTCTGAAGTGGGTCTCTTGTAGACAGCATATGTATGGGTCTTGGTTTTGTATCCATTCAGCC
>NC_041216.1:17332483-17334377 GCF_002837175.3 Physeter macrocephalus
TCATAGTTCCCGTTGTTTTTGGTGTCTGTCCCCAGTGGCTAAGCTTGGTTCAGTGGGTTGAGTAGGTTTCCTGATTGAGGGGACTAGTGCCTGTGTTCTCGTGGATGAGGCTGGATCTTGTCTTTCTGGTGGGCAGGTCCACGTCTGGTGGTGTGTTTTGGGGTGTCTGTAGCCTTATTATGATTTTAGGCAGCCTCTCTGCTAATGGATGGGGCTGTGGTCCTGTCTTGCTAGTTGTTGGGCATAGGATGTCCAGCACTGTAGCTTGCTGGTTGTTGAGTGAAGCTGGGTCTTGGTGTTGAGATGGAGATCTCTGGGAGATTTTCGCTGTTTGATATTACGTGGAGCTGGGAGGTCTCTTGTGGACCAGTGTCCTGAAGTTGGTTCTCCCACCTCAGAGACACAGCCCTGACGCCTGGTGGAGCACCAAGAGCCTTTAATCCACACGGCTCAGAATAAAAGGGAAAAAAAATAGAAAGGAAAGGAAAGGAAGGAAGGAAGGAAGAAGTTTAAAGCAGCAGCTGATTCGGGGGCTCTGGCTCAGGCCGGGGGGAGGGAGGGGTATGGATGCGGGGCGAGCTTGTGGCGGCAGAGGCCAGCATGACGTTGCACCAGCCTGAGGGACGCCGTGCGTTCTTCCGGGGAAGTTGTCCCTGGATCCCGGGACCCTGGCAGTGGCGGGCTGCACAGGCTCCCCAGAGGGGAGGTGTCGAGAGTGACCTGTGCTCGCACACAGGCTTCTTGGTGGTGGCAGCAGCATCCTTAGCATCTCATGCCCATCTCTGGTGTCCGCGCTGATAGCCGCGGCTCGCACCCATTTCTGGAGCTCCTTTACGCAGCACGCTTAATCCCCTCTCCTTGCGCCCCAGGAAGCAAAGAGGGAAGAAAAGGTCTCTTGCCTCTTCAGCAGCTCCAGACTCTTTCCCGGACTCCCTCCCGGCCAGCCGTGGTGCACTAACCCCTTCAGGCTGTGTTCATGCCACCAACTCCAGTCCTCTCCCAGCTTCCGACCGAAGCCCGAGTCTCAGCTCCCAGCCCCTGCCCGTCCCGGCAGGTGAGCAGACAAGTCTCTAGGGCTGGTGAGTGCCGGCCGGCACTGATCCTCTGCGGGAATCTCTCCACTTTGCCCTCCGCACCCTGTTGCTGTGCTCTCCTCCCTGGCTCTGAAGCTTCCCCCTCTGCCACCCACAGTCTCTGCCCGTGAAGGGGCTTCTAGTATGTGGAAACCTTTCCTCCTTCACAGCTCCCTCCCACTGGTGCAGGTCCTGTCCCTATTCTTTTGTCTCTGTTTATTCTTTTTTCTTTTGCCCTACCCAGGTACGTGGGGAGTTTCTTGCCTTTTGGAAGGTCTGAGGTCTTCTGCCAGCGTTCAGTGGGTGTTCTATAGGAGCAGTTCCACGTGTAGATGTATTTCTGATGTATCTGTGGGGAGGAAGGTGATCTCCGCATCTTACTCTTCCGCCATCTTCTCCTAGAAAGTATTTCTTTCTGTAGCCAGGAGCTTTTAGCCTACTAGTGTTGCAGGGTCTCTTGCATAGGTGGGGAGTGGCTGTGGCTCACTGCGAGCACAAGGGCACTGGCAGCAGAAGTTCTGGGAAGTGCTCCTTGGTGTGAGCCCTCCCAGAGTCTGCCATTAGCCCCACCAAAGGGCCTGTCGAAGATTTTTAATCACAGTTTCAATTTCAGTGCTTGTGATTGGTCTGTTTGTATTTTCTGTTTCTTCCTGGTTCAGTCTCGGAAGGTTGTGCTTTTCTAAGAATTTGTCCATTTCTTCCAGGTTGTCCATTTTATTGGCATATAGTTGCTTGTAGTAATCTCTCATGATCCTTTGTATTTCTGCAGTGTCAGTTGTTACTTCTCCTTTTTCATTTCTAATTCTGTTGATTTGAGTCTT
>NC_041216.1:17335001-17336489 GCF_002837175.3 Physeter macrocephalus
GATGTTTCTTGTTTCTTGAGGTAGGATTGTATTGCTATAAATTTCCCTCTTAGAACTGCTTTTGCTGCATTCCATAGGTTTTGGGTCGTTGTGTCTCCATTGTCATTTGTTTCTAGGTATTTTTTGATTGCCACTTTGATTTCTTCAGTGATCTCTTGGTTATTTAGTAGTGTACTGTTTAGCTTCCGTGTGTTTGTACTTTTTACAGATCTTTCCCTGTAATTGATATCTAGTCTCATAGAGTTGTGGTCGGAAAAGATACTTGATACGATTTCAATTTTCTTAATTTTACCAAGGCTTGATTTGTTACCCAAGATATGATCTATCCTGGAGAATGTTCCATAAGGACTTTAGAAGAAAGTGTATTCTGCTGTTTTTGCCTGGAATGTCCTATAAATATCAATTAAGTCCATTTTGTTGAATGTGTCATTTAAAGCTTGTGTTTCCTTATTTATTTTCATTTTGGATGATCTGTCCATTGGTGAAAGTGGGGTGTTACTATTATTGTGTTACTGTTGATTTCCCCTTTTATGGCTGTTAGCATTTGCCTTAAGTATTGAGGTGCTCCTATGTTGGGTGCATAAATATTTACAATTGTTGTATCTTCATCTTGGATCGATCCCTTGAGCATTATGTGTGTCCTTCTTTGTCTCTTGTAATGGTCTTTGTTTTAAAGTCTATTTTGTCTGATAAGAGGATTGCTACTCCAGCTTTCTTTTGATTTCTATTTGCATGGAATATCTTTTTCCATCCCCTCACTTTCAGTCTGTATGTGTCCCTAGGCCTGAACTGGGTCTCTTGTAGACAACATATGTACAGGTCTTGTTTTTGTATCCATTCAGCCAGTCTGTGTCTTTTTGTTGGAGCATATAATCCATTTACATTTAACGTAATTATTGATATGTATGTTTCTATTACCATTTTCTTAAATGTTTTGGGTTTGTTATTGTAGGTCTTTTCCTTCTCTTGTGTTTCCTGCCTAGAGAAGTTCCTTTAGCAATTGTTGTAAAGCTGGTTTGGTGGTGCTGAATTCTCTTAGCTTTTGCTTGTCTGTAAAGGTTTTAATTTCTCCATCAAATCTGAATGAGATCCTTGCTGGGTAGAGTAATCTTGGTTGTAGGTTTTTCCCTTTCATCACTTTAAATATGTCTTGCCACTCCCTTCTGGCTTGCAGAGTTTCTGCTGAAAGATCAGCTGTTAATCTTACAGGGATTCCCTTGTATGTTATTTGTTGCTTTTTCCTTGCTGCTTGTAATATTTTTTCTTTGTATTTAATTTTTGATAGTTTTATCAATGTGTGTCTTAGCGTGTTTCTCCTTGGATTTATCCTGTATGGGACTCTCTATGCTTCCTGGACTTGATTGACTATTTCCTTTCCCATATTAGGGAAGTTTCAACTATAATCTTGTCAAATATTTTCTCAGTCCCTTTCTTTTTCTCTTCTTCTTCTGGGACCCCTATAATTAGAATGTTGGTGCGTTTAATGTT
>NC_041216.1:17336656-17343981 GCF_002837175.3 Physeter macrocephalus
ACTATAATCTTTTCAAATATTTTCTCAGTCCCTTTCTTTTTCTCTTCTTCTTCTGGGACCCCTATAATTAGAATGTTGGTGCGTTTAATGTTGCCCCAGAGGTCTCTGAGACTGTCATCAATTCTTTCCATTCTTTTTTCTTTATTCCGCTCTGTGGTAGTTATTTCCACTATTTTATCTTCCATGTCACTTATCTGTTCTTCTGCCTCAGTTATTCTGCTATTGATTCCTTCTAGAGAATTTTTAATTTCATTTATTGTGTTGTTCATCATTGTTTTATGCTCTTTAGTTCTTCTAGGTCCTTGTTAAACGTTTCTTGTATTTTCTCCACTGTATTTCCAAGATTTTGGATCATCTTTACTATCATTACTCTGAATTCTTTTTCAGGTAGACTGCCTATTTCCTCTTCATTTGTTAGGTCTGGTGGGTTTTTACCTTGCTCCTTCATCTGCTGTGTGTTTCTCTGTCTTCTCATTTTTATTAACTTACTGTGTTTGGGGTCTCCTTGTCACAGGCTGCAGGTTCATAGTTCCCATTGTTTTTGGTGTCTGCCCCCAGTGGCTAAGGTTGGTTCATTGGGTTTGTACGCTTCCTGGTGGAGGGGACTAGTGCCTGTGTTCTGGTGGATAAAGCTGGATCTTTCTGGTGGGCAGGACCGTGTCCAGTGGTGTGTTTTGGGGTGTCTGTAACTGTATTATGATTTTAGGCAGCCTCTCTGCTAATGGGTGGTGTTGTGTTCCTGTCTTGCTAGTTGTTTGGCATAGGGTGTCCAGCACTTTAGCTTGCTGGTCATTGAGTGGAGCTGGGTCTTAGTGTTGAGATGGAGATCTCTGGGGGAGCTTTCGCCGTTTGCTATTATATGGGGCTGGGAGGTCTCTGGTGGTCCAGTATCCTGAACTCGGCTCTCCCACCTAAGAGGCTCAGGCTTGACGCCCGGCTGGAGCACCAAGACCCTGTCAGCCACACGGCTCAGAAGAAAAGGGAGAAAAAAAAAGAAAGAAAGAAAAAAATAATAAAATAAAGTGATTAAAATTTTAAAAATATTATTAAAAATTAAAAAGTCATTTTAAAAAAGTCATTTTTGGACTCAGTCTTGAAACTCCTTTTTCACTTAATGCCTTATAATATCCTAGTGCCGTGATCACTTACTCTGACATGAGATGGTTTGCTGTTGATGTTTAAGCTTAATAGCAAGTCATGCTTTCAAATAGGTACCATTACCCTTGGAAGTAGCTTCCTGAACTGCAGATATAGTGTCTTGTACAGAGCCATCAGTCTCTAGAACAGCAGTTCAGTATATATAAAAATGATGCACTTGTTAAAATGGTGGATTTGTTAAAATGTACACCTCCAGACCGCATATCCAGAGTCTGATTCTTACATTGTGGTAGAGCTTGGGAATCTCCATCTTTAACAAGTTCCCCATGGACTGCTTTTTTGGTATTTCTCGACTACATTTTGAGAAGCGTTGCTGGAGAAATTAATGGCTTAACAAAATTCTTAATGTATGATGGCAGATGTCACAGTGTCTATGCTGACAGCTCTCAGTGTTTTGAGTAGCTGCTGAATACCCATTTCCGAAGTGTTATTCTTTGCTTTCCCCTTGATTCAGCAAATATTTACTGAGCAACTGGTATGTGCCAGGCATTGAGCTGGTTGCTAGGAAAATAAACATAAATAAGACTGGATCCCTATCCTTATAGAATGTCTTGACAGCAAAGAAATCCTGCCACGTGTGTAATTTTTTGGGAAGTGTATACAGAAGTCACCCAACTACAGGAATCCCCAAAAGACTTCCGGGTCGAATGTATTTATTAGAACTGTTCACTTGGAACATCATTCTGCATTTCAGCTACAGTTGTAAAAGTTGTTTGGGGGTTTTGTTTGTCACTGTCCTGTTTATACATCTGTAGCTCCCAGAGAGCTTTGAATGTTTTTTGTTGTTGTTGGCTGTTATTTGGTTCATCATCGTAAATTAAAAAGATGGCTCAACGTTAACTATAATCTGCACTTAGGTGTGTAATTTTGAGGCCTGTTAAGGCTTGTGAGTGATATTCTGATTGAGATGGACCAGCCTGTTCCTTTTCTTAAAAACAGATATGAGGTATGTACCTGGCCTGGATTGCGTTAAGGGAGGACATCATGAACCAGTGTCCTGATTATTTTCTTTCCTGAGATAAATGATGAAAGGTGGCAAAGCCATTCCCTGAGCAGTGATTGCAGCAATATGAGAAGAACCTGGGCAGCTTGAATTACGTGAAACCAAAGCCAAAACTGATTAAGGAGAAATCTCTTGGGTGCCGGGATGGGAAAGTGGCTTCCCCTTGTCTTTATCTCAGTGTAGTATCTCTTACCATTAGAAAAAGCTGATACTGACCTAAGACTTTCTGGCTGAGCTGAGTAAAACCTGTATTTAAAGGCAAAGTTGTACTTTTTTTCACCTTTTATGCTAGAACTTTTAATTGTCTACTTGCTTTATTCCTAGCCGTGTCCCTGCTTTTAATTAATTGTGTAGATAGCAAGGTGAGTGTTTGACCAGAGTAAGGAGATAACTTTTTCTACTATTGATTTGCTTGCTGTTTGATCCACTTTTCACCTAAAGTTCTAGAAAGACTCCCAAAGCTGAAGACCTGGTAGCATCCTTTTTTCCTTCAACTTTGTTTCAAAGGCAAACAACAGTGAAGGCTCTTATGTGAATCTGATGTTTTCATCTGTTACTACTTCAGAGGTTTGTCAAGACCTGTAGGTCTGTGTTTTGTGGACTGTGTTCACTGACACAGTATAGGGTAACCTTCTTGAGAAGTGAGTGGGTAGGGTTCACTTTACAGGTCTATGAGAGATGAACTTAAGTTGTTTTTTTCAGATCTCCTCTCAGCTAATTATTAAATCTAAGATATGCAGCTATAGCTAGAAGGTCTGGTGGTCTTATGGGAAGGGAATTTCATTCAGTTAAACAAACATTTATTAAGCACCTATTGTATACCAGTCTCTTCACTAATCAGTGAGACCAGGAGGAATGGTACAGATTGTCTCGATGCTACCCAGTGTTCAAGTGATGTTGGTTCTAGTAAGTCGAATAAAGTCCAGTGAAATGGATTTGGTTACACTCAAAGTTTGGGAGATGGAACTGGGTGAAAGGGGTGCCAGGTCATTGGAATGAGCTCAGTGTTTCATCCGGGTATTCTGCTCACTAGCCATGCAAACTTGGGCAAGTTACTTCACCTCTCTGGCTCTCCTTTAAGTAGTCGTAGTAATGCCTCCAGGATCTGATGTAAGGAGTAAAGTAGATGGCAAGTATGCACGGTATCTGGGATGGTATTGAGCTGTTGTGGTCTGTCTCATTATTACCATTGCCTGGCCCTCAGCATTCAGGAAGGCATGAGCGAACAAGAATATAGTGTAACAAAGACAAATCCGAAGGCAGTAGGCAAATGGTTGGGAAAATAAGTAAATTCAATTAAAAGATCTGAGTGTAAGGGAAAGATTAAATGGTTTTTTCACATATAACAGAGGGAAAGAAAACTGTCCCATCTTTAAACATATTGACCTATATTTCACTCATAGATAAAAGTACTTTGAGTACTTCTGTGACCATGAATTGATACAAATTTATTGAAGTACCTTTAACTCTAAGAATCAAAGGAGTGCCCCATGTCTGGTTAAAGAATAAAGCTCTGTTTTGGTCCATTTCTTAGAGTTCTGTTACGTGATAGCAATCAGTGAATTCCAGCCTGTTGCAATATGTGACACCCTTCTGTTTAGTCAGATCCCCTATTTCAGAAAAGGGCTCACTCCACTGTGGAGGCCCAGGCAGCTTAGGGGGCTGGTGGAGTAAGCTACAGCACTGGCTCTGGTGCAGGTCCCCAGTAGGTGCTGGAAGAAAGAGCAGAGAGCAGGGCTTTCCTGGCAGCTGTCTGCTCCCTCCTGGCCCTTTCATCAGCCTACCCCTGCTTCTCTTCCCAGATGGTCACCCTGGTGTCACTGCTGAGCAATGAAGTTAACAAATGTTTTAATTTCACTGCTGAGCAGTTCTGCAGAGGAGGAAACAGCAGAGAGGATAATGAGAAGCACATCAGATGCCACCATTGATGAAAGCTTCTCTTCCCCACTGGCTCAAATGATAATGCCAGACAAATTGGATACTGAGAGAGGTGGATCTGGGGTATTCAGAGAGCTTCGGGGAGAAGAAAACTGGCCTAGGATAGAATGAGATAGCTGTATCAGTTAAGTGCACAAGAGGGAGGGAGGGAGGGAGGATAGAAATGGAAAATAAAGAGGAAGAAACAGGTTTAAAACTAAGGGCATTAGCAATAGTGGGTCTTTATAAGATATCTATTCCTGTGTTGAACAAATTAATCTTAAAATTTAGCACCTTAAAAGAACAAACGTTTATGACCTCATGGTTTCTGTGGGTCAGAAATTCAGGCATAGCTTACCTAAGTCCCTGGCTCAGGGTCCTTCACAGGGCTGTACTCATGGTGTCAGCCTGGGCTGCAGACATGTCGAGGCTCAGCTGGGGAGTGTCTCATTCTAAGCTCACTCACTGACTGTTGACTGGGGATGTGAGTTCCTTGTCACATGGGCCTCTCTATAGGGTACCTCTCAACACGGCAGCTTGCATCCCATAGAGGAAAGACACTGAGGGAGTCCACACATGGGCAAGATGGAAGTCGCAGTAACTTAGCCTCACAAGTGGTGTCCCATTACTTTTGCCATATCCTTTTCCTTTTCCTTAGAAGCAGGTCATTAGGTTCAGCTCAAGGGCATGAAAACCTGGAGGCATACTGGGAACCTGAGGCTGCCTACCTCAGGTCCCTACTGCTGTCAGGGAAGAGGCATTCTTAAGAGATTTTAAGCCAACTAATAAAAGCAAGAAAGGATGAATAAATGTAACCAAAGAGAATTAAGCATTCAACTTACATTTTTATCTCATTTGTTTATTATTTTTAAAATAGAGACAAAATGAGTTTATTTTATGTTCATGGAAGTTACTTATTCCAGTAAAAACTTAATAAGGATTATTAAATTGGGTTTTATCTATGTTTACTTTTGGAGATGACCAAAATTCATAGGAACCTTTTTTTTAAGTTTAACTTAGCTCTCTGATCAGGAAACAAGCTAGAACAAACTCAAGAAACACAAAGTCTAACTCATTTATAATCCTTTTTATTTGGAAGGAGAGAAGAAGATAAAGTCCCTCTAATCAACAATTTTAAACATATAATTACTGTCAGAATATATAATAACTGTCTAGGTGAACTTTGCCAGTGTACATATTCAAGAGATCCTTTTGTGTTGTGTATGTGGCTGTGTGTGCATGTGTGTGTCTAGAAAACCTTTTTGCTCTCTAAAGACTCTCATGAGAAAACTATTTTCTTTTATAGTATTGACACTAAAAAACATCAGAGGTAAGTTGTAGTTTTGCCAAGTAGAAATGTAAAGATTATACATAAGACTATACTCATGAAATTAAGTTTCGATTACCAGATTTTTCATTATTGCTGAAATAGAAATAATAATTCTGCCTTCCAGTTGGCATTCCTCCCATTTGTGTGAGAGATGCTCTGTCAGACCGAAGAAAGGAATGCTAATGTTGTTTATTTTACCCCGGAGTTGTTGATATTTTGATGCTCTAGGTTTTGAAAAGTCATGAAGGGAGTTGGGTTTTAGGCATATGGTGCTGAGACCCCTGGAGGATAAGGCACATCTAACAGACACTGTGGCTCTGGATTGAGACAGAGTTCAGGATTAGTGCACTGGTTTTCAGGGTTGTCTTCATAAAGGTGATAGTTAAAGCTATATGTGTGAGAGCTTTTCAAAAGGAGAGTATATAAAGTGAGAAAAAATAAAGAGTTGAAACCAGTCTTAGGTACTGCTTTTGCTTATGGATTTGGAAGAAGAGCCAGTGAGGAAGGCAGAAAAAGAGTGGTCAGAAAGGTGAGTTCTTACCCAAAATGCTTCAGTGTCAAGAAGTCAGAGGAGAATTGTGCTGCAGAGGTGATAGTACCATCAAATGCCATAGAAAGGTCAAGAAGGTGGGGATCAAACTGTTGAGGGCCCACTTGCCAAATCCAAGGAGCATGGAGTTCTTGTGACTGGCTAATCTGTCTTTCTGGGCACTTGTGTTCTACAGACCATAATGGAATGTCTTGTGGGTGAGGAAGGACAGTCAGCATTCCAGAGGATCCTGGATAAAGTAAGAAGTGAGAGCCTGGATGTTCAGACTGTCGTGTCCCTGTTGAGGCTGTTCCAAGATTCTAATCCCGCGGTAAAGACAGCACTGTTAGACAGACAGCCAGAGGCTGTAGAAGCAGTACAGCCAACAGGTACGAGAAACCTTATCCACCTGAGTGACTGAATTTTATTCTGGGAAGATGCTGTAAAGCTTGCTCCAGTGATACATTTCTTCAATGGCTTAGTTATTGTTAAAGTGATTTTCACATAAATTGTACCTGTAGTTCCAGAGACTGCATGTTAATATATACAAACTGAATTTGAGTCTTCATTTCTACCCCCTAGTTAACTAATCTGACACCTTGGAGTTGGCGAATACCATCAGTGTTCTCCTGCCCTTCAGAAAGCCACACATCCAAATCAGTGTTTTGAGTGCCCACGGTGAACTGGTTTGCTGACAGCACTTAAAGGCTGAAGTTTCTCTCATTTGGGTTAGATACAAAGCAGTGGCCTTGCCAACCAGAGGTTAACCTCTGGCTGGCTCTACAGCTTTGTGTTTCGACAGATACATGAAACATTTTTCCTTTCATAGAGTTTAAACAGAATAATAAAGTACTTTCCTCTCCAAAAAGAGATTCTGCATTCGGGTGCTCAGAATTGGCTGAGAATCACTTTACTATTCTGTTACATCTCTCTTGACAAACCATGCTGTCATTTTCTTCAAATTGACGAGCTCCTCTTGTTCATCTCTAGCTCTTTCTCCCCCAGGGAGCACAGAGGAGGGAAAGACCTTGTCTGTTCTGTTACTAGAACACAAAGAGGACCTGATCCGGTGTGTAACACAGCTGAGACCTATTTTGGAGTTCCTGGAAACAGGCGAGGAGGAATTCCTGACTGGCTCTGAGAAAAGGGTAACTGTCGAGTATCTCTTCCTCCTTTCTGCAGCACTTTGTTTTAAACCTCTTCTGTGACACAGAGCACTTTTTACCTTGCAGTATTTCTTCACATACTACATAGTGAGCACCTGGAAGCTCAGGTTCCTGCTTCATACCTCCGTGTATCCCCTGCACCAGCTTGCTGAGTGCCTTGCATACTGTAGTCAGACAGTACATCTTTATTTATTTATTTATTTATTTATTTATTTATTTATT
>NC_041216.1:17344141-17358647 GCF_002837175.3 Physeter macrocephalus
TGCGGAGCACAGGCCCCGGACGCGCAGGCCCAGCGGCCATGGCTCACGGGCCCAGCCGCTCCGCGGCACGTGGGATCCTCCCAGACCGGGGCGCGAACCCGGTTCCCCTGCATCGGCAGGCGGACGCGCAACCGCTGCGCCACCAGGGAAGCCCCGACAGTACATCTTTAGATGCATGGATGGATGGCTATTCCTGCTCTGACTCCGTGGGATTTTGATATAAAACATTTGCCCCAAGAGTTAAAGTGTTTAGGCACATTTCTAATTGTTATGACACTTTTTACAGAAATGATACACTGTTCATCTTTAGAAAATTGGGAAAACAAGCATAAAGAAAAAAGTCCAAATCTTCCACCATCTCACCACCCAGAGATGATCACTACTAACATTTTGGAACATGTGCTCCCACTTTTTCTCGTTTGAACCATCCTGGGATGGGATTATCATATAGCTTTGTAACTTTATTTTTTAATTGAATATATTGTGAATATATTTCCATACCTACATACGGATTTTGGTAGCTGCATTGTATTGTCTAATGGATATACCATAATTCATTAATTATTATGGGGCATTTGTTTCTTAGTTTTTCCTATTCAGTATTTTGCTATCATAAATAATGTTACAGGGGAACATTTTACACACAAATCGTTGCGTACTTCTCAGATTATTTTCTCAGGATAATTTCTAAGAAGTGAGATTTTGGAATAGAGAGTAAAATTTTTCAAGTGTTTGATATATATTGCCAAATTGCCCTTCAGGAAGGTTGTACCAATTTATACTCCCACCAGCCAGCTGCTAAAATCCTCATAAAACTGTTGGCATGACTTCTCAAGTCAACTAGATAACTGTATTTGTTGGTGTTATTGATTTCAACTTTGTGCTAAAAATATTTTTATATCTGGAAGGAAGGAATAGGGACAGAGAACTTTTGTGGTATCAAACTGTGGGAAGTGGCTTAAATGTTCAGGAGAGAAAATGTTTAGAAACCACTGGTGTGATGGCTGAGTACTGGATTGATAGTGAGGACTGGATCCTAGACTTTCTTCTTCTCCATCTTATATTGCTCTTTTTTTCATATAAAATGGGAAAACCTTTCATCTCAAAATTGTATTTTGCAAATTATGTTTTTAAAAGTTTAACTCCTTTGCACTTCTTGAGAAAGATAATATACGAACAGAATAAGATTAAACTCCTGTTTTCTCCTTAGACTTAAGATTAAGTTTAATTTCAGGCACTCAGTTTAAGTAAGTTGCTTATAGCTCTAGAAATATCTCATTCCTTGTTTAGCGATTTCATTCAATTACTCATTCAAACTTTTTCCTTATTAGCTAGATTTAATGTGTCCTTTGAACTGTTTCATTATCTTGATAAAATAGCAATTATAGGTAGAGCCCAAACTCAGCCCCATTCCCTGCATCCAGGCAGACCATGCTGTCACTTTCAGTTTACTTGAGAGAAAGGGCTGAAGCAGAAGAACTTAAATTAGTTGTAAATCACAAAAACACTTCTTAGGATTGGGGTTCCACCAGAGCTTCATTAGGCTACTCTTTCTCATGAAAATTGAAACAAAATAATAAAGCAGGAGTGTAGAGGTGAATGTTGATCGCATAGGCACAGTGTTTTTACACCATGTGGAACATGCTCTCAGGCCGTTTGGAACTTTTTCTGTCTTATGGAATGATGCTAATCATAGGTACCATGGCCCTTCTGTAAACATACCTTGGGTTCTGGGGGTAAATAGGCATTTTTTCACTTCAGGATTGGAAACAGATACAAAAATAGTAATTACTATAGCTGCCATTTATTTATTGTTTACTGTGTGCCAAGTAGCGTGCTGAGGACCTTTAAAGCATTACTAAATTCTACCCTCGCAGCAACTTTATGAAGTTATGGTTAATACCCTAACTTTAAAGATGAAGAAACAGAAGCTAAGAATGGTAAGCAGCGTACCCAAAGGCGCAGCTGCTTGGGGCCAGCACTGGAACCCAGACTTCTAAACAAAGACATCTCTTAACCACTGTGCATCCTGCTTCCTAATGATATCAATAACCACTGTCGGGCTTCCCTGGTGGCGCAGTGGTTGAAAGTCTGCCTGCCGATGCAGGGGACACGGGTTCGTGCCCCAGTCCGGGAAGATCCCACATGCCGCGGAGCGGCTGGGCCCGTGAGCCATGGCCGCTGAGCCTGCGTGTCCGGAGCCTGTGCTCCGCAACGGGAGAGGCCACAACAGTGAGAGGCCCACGTACTGCAAAAAAAAAAAAAAAAAAAAAAAAAATAACCACTATCATTTATTAAAATCACATATGTCCTAGGAGTTATGCTCGGCTCTACAAATGGCAATTTCATTTTAGAGAATTGTCATACTGACAGTGCAAGAGTTGGTATTGTTATCTTCTTTTGCAGATGAGAAGAATAAGGTTTAAAGACTTAAATAACTTGCCCAAGGTCACACAGGCCACACATTTTAGAACTGGGTTTCAAACTAGGCCTGTCTGGCTTTAAAGTTCATACCCACTCTTTACAGTATCTGGCTGCCTCATTTTGTATCAGGTTATTGTTTACAAGCTAAGAGATAGCACGGAAATCAGTACGGTTTTTAGATACAAGCCCTTAAATTTTAAATTATGGCTCATTTAGTAGAAATCTAATATATATTAGACCTTAAACAAAGAGAATGACTATATTCTGTATGGACAAGGTATGTGACAACTTAATTTATAATATAGACATGCCTTTCATATATGTAATATAGATATTTCTTTTACATATACAAAGTCAATTTTGTTTTATAGCTAAATTTATTATTTTAAAACAGAAGTAATTTGATAATAGCGTCCTCTGGCATGCTACCATGACCATCTGCTTGACTCTTTCTCCTGAGAGCTGGCATTTTCCCAAAGGAAAGTTCAAAATTCAGTTACTGTGAACCTGTAGATTACATGTATTGAAATAATCCCCTGCATTATCCACAAGAGCCGAGTTATACATATTTAGTTGCAGTCCATTAAGAGCTAGTTCTATTGTAATTGGAAAATATCTTTAAAATAACTGTCAGGTGTTTGATTTTTCAACCTTTTGCTGGAGGCCTGTGCCGTCTTGACTCAGAAAACCCTCTGGCATACCAGGGAAGAACAAGCAGGTAGAACTGTGGGATGATGACTGGAGCTGGAGCTGGTGCATGTGGCCACTGGGGACGAGAGGGATAGATAATGAGGAATCCGCTAGAAAAATGATCCTGAAGTGCACTTTAAATCTATTCTATTGGAGGCCACAGACAAATATATGAAGTATCCGGGTATTCAAATTGCAATGCAAATAAAGTAAAAGGAAGTAAAGTAATAGAATTGCTCTGAACTTGCAGCCTCTGCCACTGTCATGTACTTTACTTTAAAGATGAAAAACACTGTAACTGTATTTATTAATTGCCAGTCAGTTTTGCAATCTTAGTGTCTGAACAAACTCAATCTAAAGCTTAGATGTAAGCTGCTTGCTCTATCATATAGGCCTAGCGTAAGAATATTTTCACAAAATGCAAACTGTCAGTGGCAAAGAATACGCACAGACCCGCAGTTGAGAAAGAAAGATTTTCATGGAGCTGTTTGCTTGGAGAATGTTTTGGATTTTTATTGAAACAGAATAAGGAAGAGACTGTGACAAAACTAGCGCTAGAGGCAAGCAGAAGAGGACCTGGAGTCGGGGCGGCTTGTAATGCTGTCTTGCTGGTCTTCCCAGTGGGGTGTCAAATGCATTTAGAATTTCCAGTAACTGGTGTCGGGTTGATTGCTTGCCACTGCAGGTGATTCTGAATTGCTGTGAGGGTGGAACACCCAAGGAGACAATAGAAAATTTGTTGCACAGAATGGCTGAAGAGAAGACCCTGAGCGCTGAGAGTTTGGTAAAACTCCTTCAGGCTGTGAAGATGACGTTCCCAAACTTGGGCCTTCTGCTGGAGAATTTGCAGAAATTAGCTGCTTTGCCAAGCACCACAGGTATTAGTTAATTATTGACTCTCTGGACTGGAACCACTCCTACAGAAAATTATAGCTTAAAACACCCTTTTGGCTCCTTGCTGGGGAGATAAGACAATGTTAAGAAAGGCCATTGTGAAAGAGAAACTAGTTGTCACAAATCAGTGATTCTCCCTGTCTCTGGAGTTAGGATCGGAAATCTAAGAATTTCTTCTCCATTAAGCTCCCCCGTGATGTCCCCGTGGTTCAGGGTTCAAAGTGTGGCTTTCCCGGGGCTGTCACGCGCCGCCTGTGAACGTCTGTGGAGCAGTTGGACTCACAGCGCGCACACGCGCGAGCAGCAGGAGCTCGGGTCCTGACGCCCCGCTCCCACCGCGGCGCTGTTTGGTTCCGGAGTGCCCGGATTGAGCGCCCCTCGCGTCCAGCCAGTTTGGGACTATCCCTCAGAAAAGCAACCCAACTCTAGCCAATCATGCCCCGTCCCAGAACGTTTGAGAATGAAGTGGTTTTCAGAAGAAGGCTATTTGGGAAATGAGAGAACTTTCTAACTAGCTTATAAGAATAATATATACTTATACAAACTTGAACAGTTTAAAAAATAAAGAAGAAAGCCTCAAGTCCCACCACTTGATTATTTCAGTATTAACACATTGACATATTTTATCTATCACATTATTTTTACAATGTTGAGATACTCTACCATATTTTACCATTTCCCCCACTTATCAGTATAACATAAACATTCTCCTCCACATTTCAGAACACTCCCTAGAATTCTATTTTTTTAAGGCTATGTAGTTTCTATCATAAGTATACTTATGCTGTCTTACTCATGCCCTTGTCTAGGGGCACATGTAACATAATGGTTAAGACTATCAGGATTGCTGGGATTTGCATCCTGACTTCTTTGGTAGCTCTGTGACCCTGAGTAAGTGACTTAACCCTTCTGAACCTCATTCTCTCCTCTGTGAGATGGTGGTAAGAATGGTACCTTTCCACCTTCATTTTTGTGGCTACTATGAGATAATATATGTAAACATGGAGCACAGTGCTCAGCACATAATACGCACTCAGTAAGTGTTAGTTGTTATCTTCATCATCATCATCACAAGCTTCTCAGTGGCAAATATCTTTGTACACAGATTTTTTTTTGCCTTCAGATCATTTCTTAAGGCTAGATTCCCAGAAGTGGAGTTACTGGGCCAGAGAGGAAAATAAATTTTTAAATATCTACAAAGCTAAGGGGAATGCCTGATAGTTTTGATTTTTCTTTACTTTCAAATAAATATAACCTCTTAAAAGAGAGTAACTAACAGATTGGCTCAGAGGGCATATAAACAGAAGAACAATGGGTCAGCTTTGCTACCACCGTCCTGACTCGTGCCTGCCTGTACTTTGGATCGCCGCATGGATCCTTTACCTCAGGCCTGGTGGATAACATCCCTTGAATCTCTACGTCTGCACCTCTTACAAGTGCAGCCTTCTAATTATCCCCTGGTTGAGCAATCACTAGCTTCTACCACTGGGCTCTAACTTTCAAAGTGTTGGTGGTTTTGTGACCCTGCAACACTGAGTGATTAAGTGTAGACCAGAGGAGACGTGAGCACACATGTATGAGGCCCCAAGCCACGAGCTGCACTTGTGCTCCAGAGGATACAGAGCTCCTGTGCTGATCTGTTCTTCTGTCCGCATTTATAACTCCCCTCATGTCGTGTAGAAAAGGCCTTAAGGAGGTTTTGTTGTTGTTGTTTTGCTAATATCCTTACAGTCCAAGCAAGCCCTGATGATTATGGGATTGAACTGTTGAGGCGGTATCACGAAAACCTCTCAGAGATTTTCACAGACAACCAGATGTTACAAAAAATGATCCCACATGTGAAGAGTTTAGCCCCTGGAGAAAGAGAGGTAAGAGAGAGAGGGAGGAAGGGTGGGCAAAATTGAGAGAGAAGGAAAAAAGATTAACATATATATTTTTTCATGTATTTCTATTTTATATAAACATACACACACACAGCCATGTTGAGAAATGCTAAGGGGTCAGCAGAGAAGGAGATAGTAGGTGATTCAATTTCTAAGGCAGAGTGACAAGTAGGATAGTTGTAATTACTGCAGCGATAAGGAAAAGGATTCAAAAGGAGGAATGAAGAACCTTCTCGTGTATAAACATCTCTCAGGTTGAAAGAAGTGAAGGATGTTGAAAAACTCCTCCCCAGAAATACGTTCACTACGACCCAGTGCTCAGACTTGCAGCTCTGCAGCTGGGCCAGTGGCTAGAAAGTCCCTTATGTGTATGTTTGTGCCGCATCTTGAAGGTCATGGAGAAGCTTGTGAAACGTGACTCTGGCTCAGGTGGTTTCAGTTCTCTGATGTCAGCAGTTCTAGAAGAGCAGACTCTCTCTGCAGCAGCCATTTGGCAACTGCTGCTGGTGGCTCAGGAGACAGAGGCCTGCCCATTGAACCTGCTCACGGAGGAAATACGAAGGGAGCCTGGCGCAGACGCTTTCTTCCGGGCAGGTAGGTTGCCTGGCCTCTGTGCTGGCTTTGCCCCCACCAGAGATTATTGTCAGTCTTTGCAGAAAACAGAGCTCTCTTACGGTAGTCTTCCACATCCTGACCAGTAGAAGTAAGGACTGGCAATTTTGTTCAAGGACGTGGGAGTTTGTAAACCTTTCAAAGTAAAATGTGCAGCAATTCTTCTAAGCTCATATTAATTATACTCTGATTACAGTGATGTTTGCCGCCATCTTCACTCCCAACTCCAGGTGGGAGATAGATGAAGTATATTCTCATTATGAAGAACTGAGTTGAGAAAAGATGAAAGGGAAAAATGGTGCTCATAGTTTTACTAATGAGTTTTCAATCCCTCTTTGTTCAGTGATGACCCCAGAAAGTGCTGCCTTCGAAACCATCCTGAGGCATCACAGGTTGATCCTAGAGGCCATCCAGCAAAGGGCTGAACTCAAGTGCTTGGCCTCAGAGGAAGAGCGCCTGGCAGAGACTGTGAAAGAGGTGTGGTGGGGATAACAATACAGTGTTTGGGGGAGTTTTACAGCGTCGATGCCCAAGACTGTCTTCACTCTTAAGGGAGGAACCAGCTCCTTGGAGCACCTGCTGCGGGCAGGCCCAGGCTAAGCAACACTTGTCATGCTTTTGCTCTTATAATCCTCCCAACTCTGGGTGACAGGTGATGCCACCCACATTTTACAGATAAGGGAGCTCGTGCTCTGAGGGGTCAGTGATGCATCTAGGATGTACCAGCTAGTCAGAGAAGCAGCCAGGACTGGAACTCAGGTTCAAGTGACTCAAAGCCAGATTTATTCCATTTGTTTAAATCTAGGAAAACTCAAAGGGAACCATGATACTGTCTCTCACATGTTCTAAGAAGCAACTTTTTTCAGAAGAAGAAAAGTAAAATTGGTCTTATTACATGCTCTATTCTGGCTTCTAGAAAGAGCCAAAATAAACATAGAAAGAACAAAGCTTTTGCCCATATGGGATAACAGATAGTGCCAACTTATTTTCTGTAAGGCTTCTCACAGTGTGGCCAGCATCCCAGAAAAACCAGGTGGGGATTGCAGGGGGAATTCACGGATGTTCATCCCAGGATCATGTGCGTCTTGAGTGGGAAAGAATTATAAAGGAACATAAAATTAAACTACAGATTCACCTGTCGTGCTTTTTGATCCAAGTAGGCATGGTTGGTGTGTAGAAAGGCTGTCGTAACTCTGTCCACACAGGTGACAGCCCCACCTTGGTCTGACTCTCAGATGGGCAGAAGATGGCACACATTTCTGTGGGGCTTCAGAGGAGAGATTCATCTGCTAGACTCTCTCCAGCATGCCTCGCACTTCAGAGATGGGGCTTCTGCTGTTGATCAGTTTTAGCCTCACTAATTAGTCTCAAGCCTGCCTCCAGGGACATCAGGTTTATTTAGATAGACTTGAAAAGAGCAGAAATAAAATATCTTCCAAAATGAAAATTCCATTTGGCCATCTGTGGATCGTTTATAGCTTTATTTTCTCAGTGTACTGACTCTTTTCTGCTGATAGCTCTAACATTCTGAGAGGATGGCTTTGAAATAATATTCTTGGCCTCTTTAAAGCCCCTGTTTGAACCTTCTTTAAAAACCTGAGTTTCTTTATGAAAGAAAATGATGTTTAAAAGGGTACATCTAAGTATCTAAAAACGTGAAGCCACTGATCATGCAGAATTACTTCCCAACATTGAAACAATTATATATTATGAAAAATTACCTTGATCATCAAGACAGAAATGCCAACAACCAAGTCCTATAGCTTTCCAAGCATATAATACTAAGCTCTAGAAAAGTTCTTTGGGAGGCTTCTGGTTTCTGAGAAGATACTTCTCACAGAAAATCCTCAATGCTTCCTTGCTTGCACCTTTATATTTGCACATTTGTCTTCATATGTGCCTCTTTGTTAAAATTTTGTTAATTTCCCTGTTCTTGGAGAAAGAGGGTTCTCCACTATATTTATGGCATGAAATGTATAATTGTTACAGATGGAGCAATACCTCCCTGAAATTAGCTTTGTTTTCTAAGTTGAAAACCATGGAGAAAATCTGCTGATATTAACCGCAAACCTTTGTCTCATGGTATTCATTTAGATTCTGAGCATTTCCTCTGAGACAGCCAGCCCTGAAGCTTCCCTGAGAGCATTGCTGAGCAGAGCCATGGAAAAATCCATCTCGGCCATTGAAATATGTCAGCTCCTGTGCAGCATCCACAGATCTTTCCCAGGCCTGCAACCTGTCATGCAGGAGTTGGCGTATGCCGGTAAGAAACAGGGTGGGTGGGGTCCTGTTAGGCCCCCAGGTTGTTTCCTTATTGGAGAGAAGAGGCAGCAGTTCATTTAAGAGTTCACCCATCGCTGCTTTATTTTATATGCTCTCAAATACTTAGAAAAGTCATAGACATAGATGTAAAATGATGCTATCTGTGTTTATCAGAGAGTAAAGATGACAGTCCCAAGTAGTCTCCATTCTCCCCTAAGATGGAAAGTTAGAAAGCAAAGTAGAAACATAGGAAGTTCCCAGAGCCATGAGATCTCTCTCCTGTGCAGGTTTCCTTACTCAGGAAAAGGGAGAGAAGGAAAGGTGGATGGTGAGTAATAAATTTCACCTTGAAGCCAAGGACAAAGCAGATGAAAAGGCAGCTGAGCCAGCTGAAGAAAACTGCCAGCCTGGGAAACAGAACGGTCAAGGAGAGACTGGTTCCTTGCCAGAACAACAAGAGAAAGATACTTCTGCCTCCCCAGACTCTGCCAAGAAGAGCTTCGTCTGTAAGGCCTGCGACAAGAGCTTCCATTTCTACTGCCGCCTCAAGGTGCACATGAAGCGCTGTCGGGTGGCCAAGAGCAAACAGGTGCAGTGTAAGGAGTGCAACGAGACCAAGGACTCTAAGAAAGAGCTGGAGAAACATCAGCTGGAGGCCCATGGTACAGGTGGAGAGCCTGACATCCCCAAGAAGAAGAAGAAGAGGCTTCCAGTGACGTGTGACCTCTGTGGAAGAGAATTTGCTCATGCCTCAGGTACATTCAAGAAGGCGAAGTAATAGAGGATGATAATTCAGATATCGTAGTTTGGATTCCAGGCCTTGCCTCCAGTATACAATAAGGGCTGTGGAAAGGCTTAGAAAATAGAGCAGAGGCAGGGTAATGTTTTGAGAAGAGCATGAGCTTTGGAATCAGCTCCCTGAGCTTTAATTTCCCCCTGTTAAATAGGTACCCTGATACCACCTATGTTTTTGAATTGCTATGAAGATTTAAGATAACATAGCTGAACACCTAGTACAGTGCCTTCAATAGAGTGAGTACTCAGTAAATTGTGGTTATTATTATTCATAATAATAACCAGCTGTTTCACACCTGACTCTTAGGATTCCATGTATCACTTGTTTCTTGATAGTAAACAAGAGTCCTAGAAACCAGGGGATGTAGAATTTGAATTGTTTTCCCTTGCCCCAAACCTAACGAAACAGAAAAGTGAGTTTTGTTTCACTTTTTCTGGGTGACTGGGTCCTATTTAAGAGAGAGAGAGGAGATAGACAAGATAAACCCGGAACACTTGATGCCTGACCCAGCCAGGAAGGGACCAAGGTGGCTTGGAGCGCTGGGTGGTGGGCTGATGAGCAGCGTGGCCTGGCGTCCTGTGGCTCACGCTGTGCTTCCTCTCGAGGGCTGGCCGGAGACAGTCCTCGGCTGTACCCTCCTGCTGAATTCATAACATTGATCACTAGCATCTCTGGTCCCTGGCATGGCTTCCCTAGGCATGCAGTACCACAAACTGACGGAGCATTTTGACGAGAAGCCGTTCTCCTGTGAAGAGTGTGGGGCAAAGTTTGCGGCCAATTCTACCCTGAAGAACCACCTTCGCCTTCACACTGGGGACCGTCCGTTCATGTGCAAGCACTGCCTCATGACCTTCACCCAGGCCTCTGCCCTGGCCTACCACACCAAGAAGAAGCACTCAGAAGGTAAGGCGTGGAGACTTCCTTCACTTTTCCTGCACACTTTAACACCGTGAGCTGCCTGAAAACCCATTTGGGTTTAGGTGTGATATATATCTCAGAGAGACCAAAAACAGAAACAGACGTGGACTCTCTAGGTGCACAGTTGCTGGGAATGCATATGTGCACAGACATGTAAAATGCTTTTGGTGAGAGTTTCTGAAGAGAGGCTGGCTAACATAATATTATGACTTTCTAGTTATAGAATTTACATAAAGCCAGGAATTCTCTGGGCTTTGAGGTGGAGTTCAAGCATAAGAAAACCCTTGGTTGAGCACCTGCTGTGGATCAGGCAATGGCAGACACTAAGTGACTTACCTGGAATACCTGGGATCACAGAGCTGACAGTCCAGCATGTCTCTAGTATAGAGACAGTTACTGTGCAGGGTCAGTGTGATCCATCAGAGGTGTGATATGGAATAATACCATTACAGGGAGATACGGAAGAATGAAGTAGGGGTTTCTAGTCCAGTTGGGGTTGGGGAGGCGCGGTGTGTTGTCAGGGAAGGCTTCTCGGAGGATTCTGTACATCGTTTGGAGCATTTATGTGTGAGTACAAATGCCACCATCATCTCGCCTGGATTGTTGTTGTAGCCTCCTAACTGGTCTCCTCCTCTCACCCTTTCTGTGGACAGTGTTCTCAGTACACAGGCCCAAGTGATCCTTCTAAAGCTAAACCACGTTAGGTCACTTCTCTGCTCAAAACCCTGCAAAAGCTTTTCACCTCATTCAGTAAAATCTGAAGGGTAGCCTGCCAGGCCCCACATGATCAAGTCCCCGATACCTCTCCAACCTTATCTCTTACTGCTCCCCCCCTCACTTGCCCTGTTCTACCCATTGCAGCCTCCTTGCAAGGCCTCTGACCTGCAGGGCACCTGCTGCAGGACCTGTGTTCCTGCTGTTCCTCTGCTTGGAATGCTTTCCCTTCAGACACCTCCAGGCTTCACTTCCTCACCACCTTCAAGTCTTTACACACACCTCACGTTCTCCGTTAGGCCTCTCCTGACCACCCTGTGTAAAATCTCAGTGCCCCAGCCCCAGTTCCCCTGCATTATTTTTCTCCCTCTTACTTACCATAGGCTGTATCATCTACGTATTAATTTATTTTGTTTATAGTTAGTCTCCCCCTGTTAGAATACAAGCTCCATGAGGGTAAAGCTCTTAGTCTTTTTTTTTCCTTCCCTCTGCTGTATCTGTGGAACTTAGAATATAGCAATAGGAGGTCCTCAGTAAACATTTACTGAGTGAATGAATTTCTTGAGCATTATTCCAGGCACTAGGGATAGTGTAACCATACACAAGCCTGCGGAGCTAACATTCCAGTGGGTAAAACAGACCATATATAAATGTGTAATATAAATTGAGATAGTAGTCATTGCAATGAGGAAAAATAAAGCAGAATAAGCAGCAGGGGTGGGGATTGGGAACTATTTATTAATATTTGTATTATCAGAGAGAGCAGAGGAGATTTGAATAGAAACCTGAACGCAGTGAGAGACAGAACCAGTGGAAGATCTAGGAGAAGAACATCATGAGTACAGAGCACCCCCTCTCCAAGTGGGAACGAATGAGACTTACCTGTTTGAGGGACCGAAGAAAACTAGAAGGGGCTAAAGCACAGTAAATGAGGGAAAAGTGTTGAGAGATAAGGTCAGAGAGGGGGCAGATCTTGGGACTTCCCTGGTGGTGCAGTGGTTAAGAATCTGCCTGCCAATGCAGGAAATAGAAAATATGAACCGACCAATCACCAGCACTGAAATTGAAACTGTGATTAAAAATCTTCCAACAGTGGTGCAGTGGTTAAGAATCTGCCTGCCAATGCAGGCGATACGGGTTCGAGCCCTGGTCCGGGAAGATTCCACACGCCGCGGGGCAACTAAGCCCGTGCGCCACAACTACTGAGCTTGCGCTCTAGAGCCTGCAAGTCACAACTACTGAGCCCACATGCCACAACTACTGAAGCCCACGTGCCTAGAGCCCATGCTCTGCAACAAGAGAAGTCATCTGCAACAAGAGACGCCACCGCAATGAGAAGCCTGTGCACCACAATGAAGAGTAGCCCCCACTCGCTGCAACTAGAGGAAGCCCGCGCTTAGCAACAAAGACCCAAAAATAAATAAATAAAAATAAATAAATTTATTTTAAAAAAAGAAACCAAAAGGCCAGATCTTATAGGATCTTCTAAGCCAAGGTAAGGACTTTGGTTTTTATGTGAGGTGTGTTCATTTCTATTGCTGCTGTAAAAAATTACCAGGAACAGTGGCTTAAAACAACGCAAATGTATTGTCTCACCACTTTGGAGGTTAAAAATCCAGAATGGGTCTTTCGAAGCTGTGTTGGAGGGGTTGTAAAAAAATGTTCAAGTTTGGGGATATGTTGTTGAAAGTGGAAGTGACAGGACTGATAATGGATTAGATGTGGGATATGAGGGAAAGAGAGGAATTAAGGGTGGCTTTGGGGGTTTTGGCATGAGCAGCCAGGTAAATGTTGCTGCCATTTACTGAAACGGGAAACTGGAGTGTGTGTGTATGTATAGGTGGGTGGGTTGCGGGGGTGGTGGCGGTGGACTCAGGAACTCTGTTTTGGCATGGTGGTAAATTTGAGCTCCTCTTGGACCTCCAGCTGGACAGCTAGGCTGATAGGCAGTGGATATAAGTCTGAAGTTCTAGGGACAGCTGGGAGATAGAGATATAAATGTGGGAGCTAGAGAGAATGTGGGAGCTAGCAATGTACAGGTGGAACGTAAGGCTCTGAGATAAGATCATCTAGAAAGTGGAGACAGAGAAGAAAGCCAAAGGCTGAGTCCTGGGCTTCTCAATAGTTTCAACTCTTGATTCAAGAAACCCTTTTTCTCTTTTTTCTTTTTTTTCCCCCTGCTGTACTGCTACTTTATTTATTTTTTACATCTTGATTAGAGTATAATTGCTTTACAGTATTGTGTTAGTTTCTGCTGTATAACAACGCGAAGCAGCTATATGTATATATATATTCATCCCCATATACCCTCCCTCTTGTGTCTCCCTGCCTCCCACCCTCCCTTTCCCACCCCTCTAGGTGGTCACAGAGCACCGAGCTGATCTCCCTGTGCTATGCGGCTGCTTCCCACTAGCTATCTATTTTACATTTCTACGTCTGTGTCTTTATTCCTGTCCTGCCCCTAGGTTCATCAGAACCATATTTTTTTAGATTCCATATATATGTGTTACCATATGGTATTTGTTTTCTCCTTCTGACTTACTTCACTCTGTATGACAGACTCTAGGTCCATCCACCTCACTACAAATAACTCAATTTTGTTTCTTTTTATGGCTCAGTAATATTCCATTGTATATATGTGCCACATCTTCTTTATCCATTCGTCTGTTGATGGACATTTAGGTTACTTCCATGTGCTGGCTATTGTAAATAGTGCTGCAGTGAACATTGTGGGACATGACTCTTTTTGAACTATGGTTTTCTCAGGGTATATGCCCAATAGTGGGATTGCTGGGTCATATGGTAGTTCTGTTTTTAGTTTTTTAAGGAACCTCCATACTGTTCTCCATAGTGGCTGTATCAATTTACATTCCCACCAACAGTGCAAGAGGGTTTCCTTTTCTCCACACCCTCTCCAGCATTTATTCTTTGTAGATGTTTTGATGAGGGCCAGTCTGACTGGTGGGAGGTGATACCTCCTTGCGGTTTTGATTTGCATTTCTCTAATGATTAGTGATGTTAAGCATCCTTTCATGTGTTTGTTGGCAATCTGTATATCCTCTTTGGAGAAATGTCTCTTTAGGTCTTCTGCCTGTTTTTGGTTTGGGTTGTTTGTTTTTTTGATACCGAGCTGCATGAGCTGCTTGTGTATTTGGAAGATTAATCCTTTGTCAGTTGCTTCGTTCGCAATTATTTTCTCCCATTCTGAGGGTTGTCTTTTCGTCTTGTTTGTGGTTTCCTTTGCTGTGCAAAAGCTTTTAAGTTTCATTAGGTCCCATTTGTTTATTTTTGTTTTTATTTCTGTTGCCATAGG
>NC_041216.1:17359248-17368193 GCF_002837175.3 Physeter macrocephalus
AAGAGATTTCTGTGCATTAATTTTGTATCCTGCTACTTTACCAAGTTCATTGATTAGCTCTAGTAGTTTTCTGGTAGCATCTTTAGGATTCTCTATGTATCGTATCATGTCATCTGCAAACAGTGACAGTTTTACTTCTTTTCCAATTTGGGTTCCTTATTTCTTTTTCTTCTCTGATTGCCGTGGCTAAAACTTTCAAAACTATGTTGAATAATAGTGGTGAGGGTGGGCACCCTTGTCTTGTTCTGATCTTAGAGGAAATGGGAAGAAACCCTTTTTTACTTAACAAAATCTTATTCCAAAGTGTAACATATAAAAAATGAAAATGAAGTGGATTGCCCTAGTTGAGGTCGGCCCTAGGATCTGGGCTGTCTGGACCCTCACCTTATTGATTTTCCCATTTCTCTATTGACCCATAAGGGAGATTGAAGGTACATTTGGTCTAGCATTTTTTTACAAATGCCGATTTTCCAGACTTGCTCTTTACCAGTATTTTCTAATACTCTCTGGCAGTCTGGTCATTGTGTTTTCATTAGTGCATGAGAAAATAGAGAAGCCAAGAGAATCTTTATAACAAGTCGCTGGCAGAAAGCTTTCATTCTTTTCTGAATCCATGTCTGTCATTTTTATGTGCAGTTGCATTTCTGCCCTGTATGTTTTTCAAGGGATCCAGACTCACGTATTTCTGGGCTCAAGGATATATCTTTTTCCTGGGAATGGAATGAGCTCTTACATACTTGTAGTGGCCAGATTAACAGATGGCTAGTCTTGTGTGATGAGAACTCTGTCCTTATCCCTCAGGGTAGGGAGACACTGATACCCTCTATGTGTGATCAACTGTGTTTGTGAGGTACCATCTGATAGAATGGCTCAGACCTCTCACCCAGTGTATTATAAATTGCCTCGTGTTTTACTGTCATCTCCCATATTATATTTCCCTGCTGTGTGCCTTAGAATGTGATTTTGTTTTTATGAATGCCCTAAATGTTTAGTGCTGCCTCTAATAAACTCATGTATATTTCCAGGAAAAATGTATGCATGCCAGTACTGTGATGCTGTGTTTGCCCAGTCCATTGAGCTGTCCCGCCACGTGAGGACCCACACCGGGGACAAGCCATATGTCTGCAGAGATTGTGGCAAGGGCTTCCGGCAAGCCAATGGCCTCTCCATCCACCTGCACACCTTTCACAGTATGTACTGAGATTGTGGATATTAGGCACTCAGCACCAGGCCTGGCGCTGGGAAGGCACGCAGCAGTCATAAGAGAAGTCATCACTCCACCAGAGCTGGGCCCCGTTCAGTGCCTTCCCCTCTCCTATTCTCCTGCAAAAGCCAGAATCCCTCATTCCTATTTCAAGAAGAATCCCATTTTAACGTGTCATTGTGTGATTCTCTGTCCAGGCTGTTTCCTTATCTTCCGTTTTAGCCCACCTGGCTCTTTTTGGCTGACAGAGGCCCATTATGTTTGAAGGAAAGAGCCTCTATAACAGACAGACTCGCAGAGCACCAGAATGTTTCCATTTGTCCGCTGAGCTTCTTTTTCCTACTCCCACCCCACCTCTCCCACTCTCATCTTATGGTCATAACCTGCCTTTCCCCATAGGAGCAGCCTGGATACTTTCTGAGTTAATGTGTACCACTGTGAGTGGTCCCTAGTCATGCGCCCTTAAAAGCCTTCTACCCAGCATTCTCTTCCAAATACCTTGTATTCACCCAGTTGGTAGGGTCTGCCCCCATCTTTGTCCCCTTCTACTAGAACTGATACAGACAAAAACACACTTCCATTCAACACACACAGGGGAGGAAGAGGAGATTTTGTGATTCCTCATCACATCATCAGGAAATCGCCAAGGAGGCGTCCGCTGGTCACGTCACATCATCTTCAGCTGCTCTTGTTGTAGCAGTCGTGTGATCAGCACAGCCCAGCAGGGTGGTTAAGAGCTTGGGCTCTGAAATCACACGGGCCTGGGCTTGAATCTTGGCTACTCTGCCATTTACTTCTTTGAGGCCTTAGATAAATTTCTTCACCTTTTTAAGTCTCTTATGCCCCTTCTGTAAGATAGAGAAAATAGTAATACTACCACATTGGGCTGTTGTGAGAATAAAAGAGATATCACACGTAAAGCATGAAACTCCATGCCTGCCACATAGAAAATGCTCAATAAATGCCAGAGAGTATTGGTGACAAGAGCAGCCTTCTCCAGTGCCGTCTGTCACCATGAGAGCCTGCCTTTTTTTTTCATGCAATGCACCTTGCATACCCTTCTTCCCTTTTCCCCTCCCTACCTCTGTTCCCCACGCACCAGTTTCTAGCTGTTGGCAAATACAGTATCTCACAAACGTGTGCTTCCTGTCAACATATTCAAGCCTGTTGTCAGCCAGCCAACAAGGCACTTGGCCAGAGCTTGTATGTGCCCAGCATGTGGCTGGGCACTGGGCAATACAGGAAAACATAAAGTGCTGCCCCCCACTCCCCCCAAGGGGTTTACAAGGTTGTCCAGCAAATCCATTTGCAGTAGACGTCCAGGTGAGTGGGATTTGGCTTGGATCCAATGCCACAACTTTGAAGTCCTCTCAGTCTCTTTAAATGACATTCCACTTGAGTCTCCTTTTCCCAGTAACATCACATGAAGTCAGGAAAGGGGAAGACATTATCAATTTTCAGAATAGAGAAGACCCGAAACACTTTGCCATGACTTGGAGCGGATCACCCAAAGCAGGCCCAGCATCCAGGCCCCTCTCTCATTGACTGTTCCTTGCCTGTTTCATAGGATCACATCATTGCTTACGGGAAATTCCTTCAGAGTATCTTAAAAGATAGTGTGAAACCAAGATCTCAAGAGCTTACGTCCACAGGGATACTAGTTAATGATGCCGAGTGCTGCTGCGTGTCAGAATCCCTGAATTAACCTGGATCAGCGCACACATAAGATTGGCTGATGGGCTGGGCCTTTCTGTCGGCAAAGGATTTTATTATTCAAACATTTTACTTTCTGTCACTTTCAGAAAAAGACTGAAGTTTCCTGCCACAGGCATGGCAAATGTATTCTTCATCAGTGCTAGTTCTTATTTTTGAGGTCCCACTGAGGAGTTGCCTTGTCCAATTCAGCATGCAGCTCAGAGCATGGCCTTGGGAGTGAAAGCTGGGATTGTTACCCAGCTCAGCAATATCATACTTGTGCCATTGGGCACTCTCTAAACCGTGATTTTCCTAATCTATAAAATAGGACTGGTAGTAGAACCTACACATAGGGTTATTGGAAGTTTTAAGTGATTTAATATATGTAGGCACTTAAAACACGCATGTCATATAGCACTTAATAAACATTACTTACGAAAATGTTTTTGTTGTTGAATCTAAAGTGGAGATCAAGGAAGCATTCATCCTCTGCATTGTACTACTGACAAAAAAGGAAATAGTGATGCTTTGGGGAGTATGTGGGAAATCGCTATAGAGAATTAGAAAACCCCAAAACACCCACTGCAGGCAGGGGAAGAGCAAAGGTGATACTCCCTGGAAAGTAATAAGATGGAATTTAACTTGTAAGATGTAAGATGAGGAATTGAGGTAAACTAATGCTCAGAGGTGGTTAATCCAGAAACCTCAGAGGAACCCCACCTCCCAGGATGAAGGTAGGAGGTAGTTAGGTGATGGATGCAGTGATTTCTGGTCCTTCGAGTCTGTCACCCTGCATGACCTCTAAACAGTCTTGCTTCTGGAGCTGCACACAGAAAACCACTTGTCACTGATTGTTGCCTGTGGTGTCCCCCTCCCTCCCCTCATGGAACCAGACATAGAAGATCCGTATGACTGCAAGAAATGCAGGATGAGCTTCCCCACTCTGCAGGATCACCGAAAGCACATCCACGAGGTGCACTCCAAGGAGTACCACCCCTGCCCCACGTGTGGGAAGATCTTCAGCGCCCCTTCGATGCTGGAGCGGCACATGGTGACCCACGTCGGAGGGAAGCCCTTCAGCTGTGGGATCTGCAACAAGGCCTACCAGGTGAGCTCAGCTTCTGCAGGCACCTTTCCCGGGCCCTTATCCACTCTCCCTTTGGTCTCCCTTGGTCCCCGCGTTTGTGGCTTGCAGAACACCTCTTGTCTCCAGGATATGACCATTTGGCTGGTTCTCATGAAGAATGCAGCTGATAGGTTATTCAGATCCTCTGTGGTGACCTGGTCAGAGTGGGGTCAGTGGGGGAGCTTTAATTGGAGCCAAGAGTTCTTGCACTTCTTCTGTTAGATTTCAGCCTTGTCCTGAACTGAATCCTGCATTCTCCCTGGATATTTACATTCTTTAGAACCTCTTGATCTGATGTGTTGAGGGATGTGAGAATGACACTGGGGTGTGTAACACTACCTGGAATTATCTTGTTTAGCACAATTATTGGTGTTCTGTGGGGTTTTTTTTTAACTCCTGGGGAAGAGCTCTGCTTTTTTACCTTAGAGTTTGCTATGTAATTGAAGGGAAACCCCATACAGATCTGAAAAGAAACCACTTCTTTGAGAAACTCTAAGACCACAGAGAAAAGAATGGCCCTTGCTGGCATCTATAGCATTTGGGTACAGAGAGAGAAACCCAGCAGCTAATTTCAGCTCAACAGAAATTGAGAGCTAACTTTGTTCCAAGCCTTGTGCTGTGACGTTAGGGTTACAGAGCTGGGTAAAACCTGGGCTTGGTCACTAGGAAACCATGGAATTGTACGGAGAGTGTCGCAGCGCTGCTCTGGAACCCGGGAAGAAGGGGGCACTGGTTTATGGAGTAGGGACAGCACCTGCCCCTCTCCAGCAGGTTTCCCTGCTGCGCCCTGGGCCTCTGACAGGCAGCAAGACAGCTTGGCGGTGAAGCACAGATTCTCCATTCAGAAGGCCAGGGTGTGAATCCTGGTCCTCCTGTTTACTAATCATGAGACCTTGGGCAAGTCACTTCACCCCTCTGTGCCTCAGCTTCCGCATCACTGGAAAGAGCCTAACACCTCCCTCCTAAGCTTGTGAGGAATGGGTTTCTGAAGCCCCCGGCCCTGCCCTGTGGTGGCCTCAGTAAATACACAGGTGCCTTGTTCCCATGAGCACCAGCGTCCCCTCGCATGTCAGCACTCACTGTGGTAGGTAAGAGGGTGGCTCCAGGTCCATTAGCTTCCCTGGGAGTGCTTTTGTCTCATGAGGCTTTGTGAACTCTCCAGCTTGCTAGAACATCCAAGACCTAATATTTGCCACATTCCTTTTAGCAATTGTCTGGTTTGTGGTACCACAATCGGACCCACCACCCTGACGTGTTTGCTGCTCAGAACCATCGATCTTCCAAGTTCTCGTCACTCCAGTGCAGCTCCTGTGACAAAACCTTTCCCAACACCATTGAACACAAGAAGCACATCAAAGCAGAGCATGCAGGTGAATTGGGGTGCCCTGGACTGGGAGTGGGGGCTGAGGAGTGGAAGGGGCTTGGTGACATAGCATCCTGGGTTCCAGCCCTAAATCCCGACTTCTAGTGCTAGAGTGTGGTGTGCTGCAGTGACACCCTCTTCCTCCCCAGCACACCGGCAGGTGCCACGTCAGTCCATCAGTAACACTAGCTTGAGTAGCAGTAGTTCTTGCAACTGGAGACCTAGAGCAGTATGACTCCTGCCAGCCTCGGTGGTGATTGGTCGTGGCACATGGGAAGGGTGGCACACAGGCCAGGGTGGGAATCCTAACTCTAGCTGTGTGACCTTGGCAAGTGACTTCTCTTTCTGAACCTGTTTCCTTTTCTTTAGGAAGTCAATTATTCATACCTGTGTTACAGATAAATTGGGGGATAATCACAACAGCTCGCAGTTACGAAGTGTTTCCTGAGTGCATGGCACTATGTTCAGCACCCATGTGTGTTTTCTCCTTTAATTCTCACAACAACCCTCTTTGCATCCGGGCACTTGGATCCAGATCTGGCGCTCTTTACCACAGATTGCACTAATGTAGCATAGGTATCAGGTTCCTGGCACTTCGTAGATGCTCGCTAAGTGCGAGCCGTCACCCCGCCCCCAGCCCTGTTGCTCCCCAGGCTCAGAGAATCTTCCTTTTGTTCTTTCCCACCACTTCTTTCCTCATGTGCTTCGCAGATATGAAGTTCCATGAATGTGACCAGTGCAAGGAGCTCTTCCCCACGCCAGCTTTGCTGCAGGTTCACATCAAGTGCCAGCATTCAGGTCAGTGCCCCTTCCAAGATGCTCCTGAGCTACACTGCCCAGGGATGGGTCTCATCTCCACCGTCTACAGCTGTGCAACCCAGGCTAAGTAACAACTGACTTGTGCCTCAGGTTCTTCATCTACAAAACAGGGACGATGGCAGTACCTACTTCATAGGGTAACCGTGAGAATTGAATTTGTTAGTACACAGAAAACACTTAAGGCCTGGCACCAGTAAGCATCTCGTAAGCATTACCCATGATTATCATTGTTCCTGCTATATCTTATCAAATCTAAAATGCCAGTTATATAAGAGGCACCATTTTTAATGAACCGTTAAGAAAGAAGAACTGCTGCCAGTTAAACTATGCTTTCTTATCACTTAGAGTTTGCAGGTTATCCTAAGTGCTGCTTTGAACTTAATTTGATGTAGATTTTATGCACTCTTGTATGCATACATAAAAAAAGGGCATGTAAGAAATAAGTTGATTAACGTAAGAATTCAGCTTCCCAGAGTAGCTCTCAGTTCAGATTGTTGGCGTGAGTGTTATTCCACATGGTGTTGCCCTCCACCATCAAGAGCATTGGTGATGGAGCGCACGGTAAAGTGGTTTTGGTCTCTCGAGCATTAGCAAAACTAGTCTTCTGATTCCTGCTTTGGGAATGTAGCTGAACATCCAACCCTTACCTCCTCCCTCCTAAACCATTTGTTTCCTGTGAGTTTAAAGCACGCACTGCTCCTGTCTTCGGGCTTTTCTTTCAGACTGTGGACATGCATTCTGCAAGTCTTGATGCTGCCCCTTTAGATGTCCGTGCAAGTGCACTTGTTGACAATTACACCCAACCTCCATGGCCTGTAGCAGTAGTAAGATGCCATTGATCCCATGTCAGAGATGTTAAAATGTGCTTCTTAGAACTGACGAAATAAACATTGTCAGCATCATTACAGTTGAGTGAATAATGGGCTTTGGCAGAGGCAGATTTAGCCTGAATCTGATGCTAATGAAGCTGTGCCTTGGAGCCTTTCACTTGGCGGGACCCTTCCAAAGATCTGCCCCTAATCCTGTATGTGTAATTTTGTATCAGTTTTCCTAAAGAGGGCCCCCCAAATTGTACAAGCTGCAGGCCCCACAGGAGCTGAAGAGCTGCCTCTGGACCTGCCTGTGCTCCGGCCCCCCCTTGCTCCTTCCTCTCCCCTCCCTGCTCTCGTTTCCCTCAGTCACTCCCTCTGTCCCCCTCCTCCAGGGTCGCAGCCGTTCCGGTGTCTGTACTGTGCAGCCACTTTCCGCTTTCCCGGGGCGCTGCAGCACCACGTCACCACGGAGCACTTCAAGCAGTCGGAGAGCACCTTCCCCTGTGAGCTCTGCGGGGAGCTCTTCACCTCCCAGGCCCTGCTGGACTGTCACTTGGAGTCTGAACACCCAAAGGTGACGGGCACTGAAAGCCAAGCGGCTGCCTCACAGATGGTGCAGGTGATTCTGGGGCCATCAGATACGAGGGTGCTGACACAGGGTTCCTGAGGCTTCTCTGGAGGCAGTCCCATCACGACACCTAGGCTTTCTCCCCGGGGCTCTCAAAGGGCCCCGTGAGTGATGCATTCATGACCAAGAGGATCTTGCAGAAGAGTCTCTCTGGACCTCTTACCAAACAGAACAGAAAATTCTAGCCTCCTGGTGACTACATGTGAAATGGCCCCTGAGTAGAGGGAAGCTGGAACAAGAATTTTCAAAAGCAGAGTGACATTGGCCTCTCCTCCCAATTCACACACTCCCTCACCTTCTGCAGAACACCATGGGATGTGGTGACAGTTGCAGGAAACCTCGGAGGAGGGTAGATGAGCTCTTTGTTGAGACCACCTTCAGCTGAAATGCTTTGGTTGCTCCTCTGGGCTGGGCACCGGGCACATTTGAACGTCTGGGCTTCTCACCTTTACCTGGGTGAAAAGCCCCCTCTTCTGATATTTCAAGGCTATGCTTGCTCCAGCCCCTCTTTGTGTCTCTAGTTCTATTACTGCCTTCCCGTCTTCTCCAGAGAGGGTGGGCAGGAAGGGAAAAGAAACTCCATTCTGTTGATTGACAGTAATTTGTGAATGGACGGGAGAGGAACTGTGAGCTGGCTGGGCCGCCCTCATCCTGTCCCGTAGGGCAGCCCCGTATAGCCATGTTCTTGCAGGCCTCTGTGGGGAGCAGAGGGCAAGGCAGGCGGCCAGGCCTCTGGGTGCCAATCCTGCTGCCATTTCAATGAGGACAGCTCTGCTTTTATCTTTTTTATGTATTAGGATTCTGGGTAAGATGTCTTTTGGGGCGAAAAAAGGATTCCATTGCTAAAAGAAAAAGAAAGAAAAACAGTTTGAAAACTGCTATCCTAGATGATTCTTTATTGAACATCACAATTGGTCTCTTCACTCCTATAGCAGAGACATGGCTGAGCTTGGCGTCCCCATTTCTGCCCACCCAGGTCTAGCGGAAAGCACTTTCTGCTCTCGGCAGCTCTCAAGAGCCAGGGTTGCTGTGCCCTCTGCGGGCGCTCTGTATTGAAAACATCCAGCTGTTCCGAGCTCCATGGCTCAGAAACATCAACTCGGAGGTTCAGGCAGGAACTGGGTGTACTTAACCAGACTAGTTCTCCCTGAGATGGGAAAGTCATCTTTCACAGATGCTGCAGATTTGGAAGGGGCGTGTGTGGCCTGTGGAGGAGAGAAGCCAGTGCCCTCCAGCCTGGTGAGCTGCGTGAGGGAGCTGACAGAAGCCACATTTTGTCTACCCGTTCTTCTTCCTGT
>NC_041216.1:17368693-17385449 GCF_002837175.3 Physeter macrocephalus
AAAAATGTGCCCCTCTGAGTGATTGCTGCTTGGTAAGCAGAGCACACGATGGATTCACCTCGTCACCCCAGATGCCCTTGTTCAGTGCACGCTCTGAAACACCACACACAGCAGCCCCGTTCAGTATCTTGCCAAATCCCACAGATATATCCCCCACTCGAAATTCAGTGCTTATTTGACTGCACACAGCTCACAGACCACATTCTGGGTCTTGGACACCCGTTCAGGCTTCAGGACAGATGGTGTTTGGTCTGAGGCTGAGTGAGGGGGTGGAAGGAAGAGCAGCGTTAACAACTCAGCCTGTGTTTGTGCCACAAACAAGCAAGATCACTTCTGGTGCCTGCCCCCGCCTGCCAGGTTCCGGCGAGGATCCTGGGCTATGAATAGTCCCAGTGAGGCCCTCTCGGAGGACCTGCTGGACTCCCCCAAGGCCCCGTCTTCAGCCTCCACCCCCAGCTCACTGCTGGGAGATCAGGGCTGAGGCCTCCTCTTTGGCGCCTCCATCCTGCACGTTTCTTCTCACTCACTCTCCGCCCGGGGTTACCGCTGGGGTTGGGCTTCTGCACACTGCTGTCGCTTAGGCAGCCACACGGGAAGCTTGGAAAACATCTCTCTGAAAGCAGAGAAAGTGTGAGCCTTCAAGGAGGAGGTGTGGAAGGAGAGAGGTCCTCGGAGGAGGGGAAATTTACAGCATTCATTTGGCTGGTTCTGAGGACATCGTGAAACCTGTGTGGACTGCCTGCCGGAGCTGAGCCACTGGTATTTTGCTGCTTAAAATTGGATGTCAACGCTTCGGTGCCTTTGGAGGTTGCCTCCGCCACCCCCTCTTTGACAGATGAGGAAACTGAGGCCCAGGCCAGAAAGTGACTTGTCTGAGCCCGTACAGCAAGAGAGCCCAGGCACTGACCAGGCAGGCAGTGAGTGTTTGCTAAGTTCTCTGGGCATCACATCAGGGGGCTCTGAACAGGAGCAATGTTGGGGGCTGCTCGGCTTGGCTCCACTAACCAGCAGCCCGTGATGTACCAGGCTATTTCCTCGACACTTCACAACCACCCTGTGAGGACAAAGTTACTATTCACCTTACAACTGAGAAAACTGAGGGTCAGAGAGCCTGAGTCACTTGCTGAAGGTCACACAGCATCATGGAGAAGGAGAAAGCAATACATCGTAGTGGTTGGGAACACGGCCTCGGAATCCAACAGTCCTGAGTTCTGCTATCACCCCCCACTGATCGCGTGACCTTAGCCAAGTTACTTGTTCTCTCTGAGCCTCAGTTTCCTCATCTGTAAAATGGGGGTAATAACTACAAGGCTGTTATGAAGAATCAGTAGGATAATGCATGGGAGGTGCTTAGCACTGTCTTGGGATGTATTATGTTCAGTAAGTAGTGCCAGTGTCAGTATGATTATCACTACCAACATTATTAGGCAGCTGTAGCAGACATTTCACCACCCCAGGCCAGGCACAGAGGTTGGGGGCCCTGGGAACAGTAATGCACATGACAGGCAGAGTCCCTGCCCCCCCCAACTCCCAGCCTTCCTGAGCCCCCAGGGACCTGCCACCCCTGAGCTCCTTTCTCCAGCCTCGTGTCGGCTCAGAGCAGCCTGTTCTCTTTCTAGTTTCCTCTCTGCTTCTGTCAGGCTGAGCTGATGAGCCAGAGCTGGGCAGTGACAGGACTGCACCTCCAGCCTCACTGTGTCCCGAGTCTGCGTGCTTCTCCTGGCGTTACCCTGCTTCCTGTGCCCATACTTATCTCAGTACCCGAGCCCTGGGGGCCCTCAGAGCACCCTGGGGAGGACCAACCAGGTCACAGATTCATCTGAGAAGAACAGGGTTTGATCAGGCCTTTGAGGTGCCACCAAATTGCCCGGCAGCAGTGGTTTTCAAGCTGTGTCCCTGAGAGCTTTGATGCTCAGTAGAGGTATGTCAAGGGTTGTTGGGATTTGGGAATGGTTGGGGGGCAGTTGAGTGCAAGGGGTCACCTCCCTCCCCTGCTACCACGCCTATTTTAACCAGAGTGGCTTTATTTAGTATAATATGTAAGGAGCACGGGCTCTGGAGCAATGCTGCCTGGGTTTGAATCCTGTATGCATGACATACAGGATTGTATGACCTTGAACAAGTCCTTTAATTCCTCTGAGCCTCAGTTTCCCCATCTTGAAATGGGAATGAAGATACTTCAGAGAGTTGCTGTGAGGCTTGAAGGAATGTGTGCCACAAAATGCTTAGTAAAGCGCTAGCCTGTGGTGAATAGTATGTTTAATAACATACTAGCTACTGTTACTACTTACTTTACATATTCAGTTTCAATGGAATATTCCATAAGGGAAAAAAGAGGTCTTTTTTTTTTTTTTTTGCTCAAGAAATGGTTGAAAATCTCTGCCCCACATGCTCACCTGGGCGTGATCCCCTACACTTGCCTGGTTCTGGAGTCTTTCTCCAGCACAGTCCTCCTCCGTGGAAATTTCCACCTCTCAAAATCTGCTCTGGATCGTGTGAGGAGCCATTCCTCGCTGATGTTCATATTCTGAGCCGTTTCAGGGCGTCTGGCCATGTGGCACGTGCAGAAGCAGATGGCAGTTGCCCTGCCATGGGGCTGAGCTCTGTGGGCAGCCGGTTTCTGGTCTTTTCTGCAAGAAGGCCCTTCGGCGCAGGTGTTCGGGCAGCTTCGCTGGATCGAGCTTCTCCCTGGCCCTTGAGGTTCTGTCCCCAGCCCCACATAAGGGACACCTCCCACACACCTTAGAGGAGAGAAAAAGACTCTCACTGACCCCCTGCCCAGCGAGGCACCTACTCCCCAGTTTGGTCTTGGGGCGGGAGATTTGGATAGCAGCTCCCAGCTGCTGGAGAACAGTCCAGCTCTGTTTGCCTCAAAACTTGCCTTTTTCCTCCCTTTGGCCAGAGGCTGTGGTCAAGCGGTCCTGCTAGTGGGTTAGGACGGTTCCTGCCTGTGTCCACCTGGGCTGAGCCTCTTGCACTGACATAACTGAAACTTGAGGATGCCACAACCTAATTATCGTTCCATGAAGTGAGTGGAAATGTCTGGAAGTCTGAGGATCTTGTCCTTGTCCCGTTTTCCTTTGCTGGGCTTCCATTCCCTTGTCTGAAATATTTATGCATTCGGGAAGCAGAGCTGACCCCTCAGCCTGTGCCAAGTTCTGTGTCTGGTGCTGGGATGTAAAGATGCCCCACCTGGGTCCCCACTTTCCAGGACTCAAGTTGAGTGGACAGTCTGATGTGCAAATATGTCCCTGCCAAGGACAGTGATGTAGAGTGGAGTTGTGGACATTGAATTGGAGAAAGAAAAGTATGTAACCATCAAGCATCATGAAGAAGGGTGAGAAGATGGGGATATTTAAGAGAAAGTCTCACCTTTAATGATGAGGAGTCAAGAGATACTGTCTAAAGTTGACACACGAAGAAACAGAAGTGTTATACATATGGATATATATGGAGGACATGACCAGAAGAACTAAAATAAGAAATAAGGATAATCAATCCTACTGAGTGTTCACCACATACCAGGTGTTGTTCTAAGTGTGCATCGATTCACTGAATCCTTGAACAGTCTTACAAGGTAGATGCTATCATCATCACTCCCATTTCATGGATGAGGAGACTGAGGCACAGAGATGTTAGTAACTGTAAGGGGTGGGTACTGGATGTAAACCCTAGGATGTCTGACTCCCAGAGGCCTTAACCAACTCTTAACCATCAAAAATTTGTGCTCTCAAAACTTCAAAAAAGTTTTCTGGATGAGGTAGCTGGAGTGGGAAGAGAGGGAGAGACCATTTTCTTTCTTTGCTCTTTGCTACTAATATATTTGTTACCATTTGCATGAATTACTTTGTTTCAACACCTATACAAGTAAACAACAAGGAGCACTAATTCTGAAGTCAGACAGAGATGGTTCCTGTCCTGACTTTACTGCTTCCTGGCTGTGTGCCCTGGAATAAAGTATTTAATCTCTCTGTGCCTGTTTCTTCCTTTGGAAAATGGGGGTGAAAAAATGCTGATAGAAGTGGGGAGGTCTTAGTAAGCTCATGTATGCACAGCACTGAGCACATGGCCTGGCCCAGAGCCAGTGCTCAACAAATGTCTGCTTCACTTAGGCACAGAGCAGGGGAAGCAACTCCATCGGAGGGAGCCTGGGAAAGCTTCCCAGAAGAGGTTGCATTTGAATTGGTTCTTAAAGGACGTATAGGAGTGCTCTAGGTGGAAGGGCAGTTCAGACAGAGTGAGCATGGAGGTTCGGGATAGTGTGGGGACCCGCTTACTGTTCGGGAGGCCTGGAAGGTTGGATGGGAGCTGGTGGGAGAAGCATCTGGAGGTCAGACCTGGGAGGATTTCAGGGCCTTATCATGTAGCTCCTTGAGGCTGAGTTAAATTTATCCCAAGGACAGCAGGGGCCCACGGAAGGGTTTGAGCAGGGGTGGGGTGACCCGGTTGGCTTTAAGTTGTAGAAAGACAGCTCAGCTGCCACAGGGAGAATGGGCAGGAGGGGAGACCCCCGACCCCCTTGCTGTCGTCCAGGTGATGAGGCCCAGAAGAGGGAGACGGGATGTCAGCAGTGCCCTCCGACCTGCGCCCGGCGGTCTCCTCTTTGGTCCCATCTGGTCGGGGTGGCCGGGGTGACCTCCACCTCACAGCTCGAGGCCACTGCTCTGAAGGCCCGCGGAGCTGGCTGGAGAAGAAGCCGATTCCAGCCTGCGAAGGGGAAGCAGAAATATTTGCTCAGCTGCAAAGACAAGCTCACGAGTCTTTCCTTCCACAAGAAGGGGGAAGACACCGGCCTGGGTTGGGGTCCACCATGGTCCTCCCCCTGCTCTCCAGAGTTTGCCCCTCCCCCGTCATGCCTTGGAGCCATCCAGAAAAAGGGTCCTTCCTCCCTGAGACAAGCCCTCTGAGGTCTGAAGTCAGCAACTGTGACCCCTTTTTCCTTTTCTTCTCTCATCACACACACCCAATTCTTTCATCTTTCCTCATGTGATGGGGCCTGACCTTTACTTTTATTTTTAGAGAAAAGTCCAGATTCAGCAGTCATTGATTCCAATCTTTTTTCAGCTGGCTGACACAGACAAGGCACCATCAGGGTTTAGAGCCAGGGCTTTGATGTGAGGTGGCCTGAGCTTGAATCTCAGTTTGGCTGCCTCTCTGCTGTGTGACCTTGGGCAAGTCACTTAATCTCTCTGAGTCTCACTGGGCCTCTTCTCTAAATAGATACTCAGAACCGCTTTCTCAAAGGGTTGTTATAAAGATTAAGTGAGCAAATATGTCTAAAGCACTTGGACAGCGCCTGGTGCATAGTAGGTGCTCAATAAATGGTAGCTCTTATTTTCTGTGTCTCTGGACACCTCAGTATGGTTTCATTTTCCTCTGACACCATGGTCCCAGGCAGCTGTCCACTCGTCAGTTGTCGTGACCTTGACTTCTGGGTGGGCAGACACCAAGGTGGCCTCAGTGATCCTTGCCTCTTGCTCTGATGCCTTATGTCATCCCCTCCCCTCGAAGGGAACTGGCTTCTAACCAACCAAGTACAGCAGAGGTGATGGGATATCACCTCCATGATGATGTTACATGAGATCCTGGCTTGCTTCTTGCTAGAATCTCTCCCTTGCTAGACTCTCTCCCTTGCTAGCTTGGATGGAGCAAGCTTCCATGTCATGAGCTGTCCAAGGTGAGACCTGTGTGGTGAGAGCTGAGGATGGTCTCCACGGCCAGCAAGACAGCCCAGATGGAGCTGAATCCTGTTGACAACCATGTGAACTTGGAAGTGGACCCTTCTCCCGCGATGAGCTCCCTGCCCCGGCTAACACTGTGATTGCAACCCTCCGGGGGACCCAGCTAAGCTGTGCCCAGACTCCTGACCCATGAAACTCTGAGATAATAAATGTGTGTTGTTCTAAGGGTACTAAGTTTGTGGTACTATTGTTAATGCAGCAGCAGATAACTAATACAACTTCTGAAGGTGCATAAGGGCAAAACTGCAGTGGGCTGGCAGAACTACAAATTCTTTAAAACAGCTGGTGTGGCAGCAGGGGGTGCAGCAAGGTGGCTCTGCTAACAAGAGTAACTGGCAATGATTGAATGTTTGCTCTGTTCCTTGCTCTGTACCGAACCCCTCCTCTGCTTCATCTCTTCTTCACTACAACCTTACGAACAACAACTATTACCCCGTTAAACAGATGGCAAAGCTGAGGTTCAGAGCCGTTCAGCCGCTTATCCAAGGCTGATGGTGGAAGTCTCAGAGATTGGCAGACCCAGGACGACTAAGATACAGGAAGACCCCTGCACCCCACCTCAACACTGTAACGGGGTCTGAATTCTGTGCAGAGGGTTGAGGCTGCAGCAGCCAGCCAGGCCTGGCTTTGTGCGGCTCTGCAGCTTCCTAGCCGGGTAAGCTTGGGCAAGTCACTAACCCCTCTCTGAGCCCTTTTCTCCTGGAATGTGAGATTGACAATACCGCCTTGGTGATTAGATTTGTGCCGGAGACCACTAGCTGTCCCTCACCACTTATCATCTTTGTTTCCTTTTATTAATAGGCTCTGGCTGAGCTCCGATACTCACGTCTGGAGACAGTTCGCGGTCTTTGCAGCAAGGCAAGGCCATTGGAAGGTGAGTGGAAGTGAGGTGGGCAACCTTCAGATTCCAGCCGCTTGCCAGCCCGCCATACTGTCTTTCTCCTTCCTGCCGGCGGGAGCAGGACCCTGATGCTTGGTGGAATAAGCCTCTACCAAGTCGATGAGGAAATTGAGGAAATTCCTCCTCAGGAAACTGAGGAGCAACAAGACAGAAGGAGGCTGGGAAGCCTAGACAATCGTGGGGAGCTGGCCCACACACCCTGGACCTTCTGTCTACCTCTGGACACGAGAGAGAAGCGAGCCCGCTTCCTGCTGGGCCGCTGTGTTTCCGGGCCTTTTTGTTTTGGTGGCAGAGCCTATGCCCAGGCTGCTACAGATGACAAACGCAAAGCCCTTAGTAAGTAAACAGGGGCTGCTGCCCTGCATCCTGGGGGTGGGCGTGGGGTAAGGATCAGGGATGGGGGCTGAAGGGGTTCTGCTGATCTGTGACCCACTGCTTGGCACCTCCGAGGGTGCGGAGTAGGGGTTCTCTTATTCAGGGCCAGACACACCCATGTCCCCAAATCAGATCCACACTGAGCTCACGGGCAGTTTTAGCCACAGATTTCCTGAACCGTTTGAGCCTTACCCCCAAAATGGTGCAGAAGAAGTCTGGCATTCACAACATGAGAAGTGGGGAGGGAGAAAGGCCCCACAGGTAAGGCCTTCAGGGAGGTTTCATGTGAACGCCCCCGATCTCCCCAGTTCTCTCCACTTCTCCAAACCTATTTAATCCTCCCCGCACCGGGCAGCTTAAACAGCAGTAATTATTGTCTCAGTTCTGGAGGCTGGAAGTCCAAGATCAAGGTATTGGCAGGGTTGGTTCCTTCTGAGGGATGGGAGGGAGAAACTGTTCCATGTCTCTCTCCCGGCTTCGGGTGGTTTGCTGGCCATCTTCGGTGTTCTTTGGCTTACAGAGCAACACCCCGATCTCTGCCTTCATCTTCATTGACATTCTCCCTGTATGTGTGTGTGTCTGTGTCCAAACTTCCCCTTTTTTTTTTTTTTTTTTTTTTTTTTTTTGCGGTACGCGGGCCTCCTCTGCTGTGGCCTCTCCCGTTGCGGAGCACAGGCTCCGGACGCGCAGGCCCGGTGGCCATGGCTCACGGGCCCAGCCGCTCCGCGGCACGTGGGATCCTCCCGGACCGGGGCGCGAACCCGGTTCCCCTGCATCGGCAGGCGGACGCGCAACCACTGCGCCACCAGGGAAGCCCCAAACTTCCCCTTTTTATGACACCCATCATGTTGGATTAGGGCCCAGCCTACTTCAGTAGGACCTCATCTTAACCAGCTACATCTGCAATGACCTTATTTCCAGATAAGGAAACTCTGAGGTACTGAGGGTTAGGACTTCAACAGAGGAATTGTTGTGGGGGAGACACAATTCAAACCATAACACTCTCTGCGGCCTCTCCCTGTGGCTTGGGCTTCTCACAGCATGGTGGCTGCGAGCACCCCCAGCGCGAGTGTTCAGAGAGACACAGGTGGAAGCTGCAAGGCTTCTTCTGACCTACTCTCTGAAATCACACAGCATCACTTCTGCCGTATTCTGTGGCTCAGAAGTGAGTCACAAGGCCGTCACAGACTCAGAGGAGGGGACCACTCCAGGGCGTGAATACCGCAAGGTATACTGGGAGCTACATTTGGAAGCAAGGCACCCCAGTTCTGTGGCAAGCTCACACATCTCCTGCACCCCAGATGCAAGTGCCTTCTATTCCCCGTTTTTGTCCACCCCAGGTCGCTCACAGGGTTGGCACAAGGGTAGTTGCTTAATAAATTTTTGTTGCACTAAATTATGTTGTGATAGGGTCTGCTCCATCAGCAGGAAAGTGACGGGGACCAGCCTCTTCCCATGGCTCCTTGTTCCCTGCAGACCCCTTTTCCTTGGAAATTGGAGGCTGGGACCCAAAGGACTCGAAGCCGGAGCACAGCAGGCTGCTTTTTCCTGCCCACGCACCTGGGCCCGGCACTCAGGGGAAAAAGCCCGCCAGGCAGGGTGGGTTTGCCAAGCCCAGAAAGAGGGAGACCTAATATGAAATGTTTTCTAAATCCTCCATGTAGAGGTTCTGCAGCCCCTGCCCCCCACTTCTGCTCTAGGGAGAGAGAAAAGGCAGCCAGAGGAAGAGAAGGAGTGGGTTTCCAGTCTGTTTATATTTCAGGCTATTTTGAAACCCCCTGAAGGCACTCACACACAGGGCCGCTTTTAAATGCACCAGGAAGTGCCCCGGAATGGAAACTGGAGTTGGAGGAATGCAGGGGCACTGCGTTGCCCGTTCTGGTGTTCTGTCCCTCAAACAACCACCAATTCAGCCCTTTCAATGCCCAAGTCATAGCCCCTCTGGCCGGAAGGGCTCTTAAAGGTCATCCCTTTCCGCCTTTCTCCTTCCTCCCCACCAAACATTTACTGAATATCTCAGCATCTTCGTTGTGTCAGTTATAGGACTCTTTTGGCCACAAGAAATATTTAAAAAGTACCTAAGCTGATCTAGATGAAAAACCAAGGGGCGGTTTATGGCTCAGTTCTCTTCAAAGTTTAAGGAGAGTTTGGCTTCAGGTATGGCTGGATCCAGCTCTTCCAGCCATGTTGTCAAGGCCTGGTCTTGGAACATCCCTTGGCTCTGCTGCCTCCATGGTGGCCTCATTCTCAGCATTATAAGGAGACAAGATGGCTGCCAGCCGCTCCAGATCCCAGATCCTTATCTTCAAGTCCCTCAGAAGATCTTAAGATGTTAGGTTCCAACTGGCTAGGCTTAGTCACATGTACCCCCTGCCCCCACCCCAAGCTGGGAATAGAATCAACTCTGCCTGAAGTTCAGAGGCACAACTTCTCCCCAACTCTCATCCCCAGACACCAGGCAGCAGACCATAAATGTGTTCTCATCACAATAAGATGGTGCCCACGTTCTCCATCTAAAACCCCTTCAGTGATGGAGAGTCCACCAGCACAGAGGCAACCCTGTCCTTTGATAACTTTATTCAGACTTCTATAATTTCTCTTATTCTGCTTTAGTGTAATTTGTTTGTTCATCCGTCTCCCCTATCAAACTCCTTTCTTTCTGTATCTGCAGCACCTAGCACAGGCCCTGGCACATAGTAGGTGCTCAATAAGTGTTCATCAAATAAAGAAATAATGTCTTCTGTGACTAAGCACACACTATGTGCCCGGTGTTTTATACATATTATCTCATTTGATCCTCATGACCATGACCACTGTCTTAGGTAAATTTCATTGTCCCTCTTCTATGTGTGAAGAAACTGAGGCTCTGAAAGGTTAAGAAATCACTTTAACCAAGGTCACCCAACAAGAAGATGTGGAAGAAGGATTTGAGCCCATGTCTCAGACTTCTACCTGAGGTGGGAGTGGGAGAAGCAGGGAGAGAAGGGCAAGGAATAACAAAGAAGGAGAGCAGACAGAGTAGGGAGAGAAGAGAACTAAGGACAAAGGAAAGGGGGAGTGGGGAAGCCCTGAGTGTTAAGAAGTCTTTCCTCTGATGATTACTCTTAACTTGCTTTCTGGTCACTGACTCCTTAAAGAACCTGATTACAGTTAGTATATTTTAAGGTGCCAATGCATTATAGCACTATGTATATGAAAATATTAAATAAAAATAAATGCTATCAATATCAATATAGCACATTACGAGTATAAAATTGGATCAATGAAGGAAAAAGATGATGTAATTTTGTTTGTGGTGTAGGGTATAGTTTAAAAAGAATTTCAGCTTGGGGCATTGATGGTGGGGCAAATTGATTCACTTCTGACATCTCAGGGAGATTCATACTCCATGTCTGGTTGCCAAGAACAAATTTTTGTTACACTACATGGGCTTCTCATCTTAATAAATGATTTTCTGTTAAGTTTGATAATGGTATTGATGAATAATAAGTGATAAATGTAAGAGTGACGTGAGTCACTAAGGATGGCAACTGGCTGTTCTGCAGTGGCCCTGATTCATGTCATTGTCATTGGACTTGCTTTTAAGATTCAGAATAGGTGCCAGGTTGGAGAGTGGGCTCTTGGCCTTTGTTGCTGTGATGTATGGAGTATGAACCACAATGGAAAATAAGATGGAGGCCCTAGATGACAAGTGCACATGCAAGGGTCTTTCTGTGTGTAATTTCAGGGCTTCTGAAGGTCCTCTAAGTTGCACAGGCATATGCATGTGCGGAAATTACCCAAGACTAGGGAAAAAACACCCCAAAGCATTAGAGGGGACAGTACTCAGAACTCACATAGGGTCTGGAACAGTGCCTATTCCCATGTACCAGACTGAGAATCCTCATAATTCACAGGGCATTGGGTAGAGTACTGAGAAGGCTCTTGCTTCAGTAGTAGGAATAATTATTCCTATACTGAATGCTGCTCTGGTCTCTCTGAACAAATCTCCAAAGCAAGAATTGAAAAGATCAAACTGTTTCCAAATAATTAAATTGTGTCCCAGAACAAAGATTAAGAATTCTTTTATAGAAATACAAAAATATCCAGCATTCAATAAGGCAAATTCACAATGTCTGGCATCAAATAAAAAATTGCCATTCATGCAAAGAAGCAAGAAAATATGACCCATAATGAAGATAAAAATCAATCAAAACCAATCCAGAATTGATATAAATGTTAGAATTATCAGATAAGGACATAAAACAGTTGTTATAACTGTATTCCATATGTTTAAAATACTAGAAGAAAGATTGAACATCTTATGTAGAGTAGATATAGAAGATATAAAAAAGGGACTCAGATGAAACAGCTATATATTAAAATTACAGTGTCTGAGATAAAAATACACAGGATGGGATTGATAGCAAACTAGACATTGCAGAAGAAAAGATCACTGAACTTGAACACATATCAATAAAAACTATTTTAAATAAAATCAAAGGGAAACAGGACACAAAAATAAAAATGAACAGAGCATCAGTGATCTGCAGGACAACCTCAAGCAGCCTAATATGAGAGTAAATGGAATCCTTAAAGGGCAGGAGAGAAAATGGATGAGGGAAAGAGGAAATATTAGAAAAAAATATTAGAAGAAATAATGACTGACATTTTTCCAAATTGAGCCAAGAATCTCAAAGAACCCCAAGCACAAGAGAGAAGGAAGAAAACTACACCATCACATCATAATCAAATTGCTCAAAACCAATGGTAAAGAGAAAAATCTTAAAAGTAGCCAAAGAAAATAGACACATAATGTAAATACAAAGGAGCAAAGATAAAGGTGACAGCAGATTTCTTCTTAGAGACAATGCAAGTGAGAAGTCAGGGGAACCACATGTTTAAAGTACTGGAAAAAGCCAATCCCCAAAATTGTCTATCTAGAATTCTATTCTACAGAAAAAATATTTTTCAAAAATGAAGGCGAAATAAAGACTTTTAAAGATATACAAATATACAAAGCCAAAATAATTCATTACCAGCAGATCCACACAGTAGGAAATATTTTTTTAAATATCCTTTAGGCAGAAGAAAAATGATACCAGATGGAATATGGATTTACACAAAGGAAATAAGGACAGTGGAAATGATAATTATGAAGATTGAAATACAAGATTTTTTCTTATTATTTAAACTCTTTAAAAGATAACTGACCAAACAAAAAAATATAGCAAAGCAATGGAAAATTTATAGCATATGTAGATGTATAATGTATGAGAACAATACATTTTGCATCTATATATACATGTGGGATGCTGCTAATGCTGTGCTTAGCTGGAAATTTGTAGCACTAAGTATGTGTATCAGGAAAGGAAAAAGGTCTGAAATCCATGACCTTAGCTTTCACCTAAAGAAACTAGAAAAAGAAGATCAAATTAAAACCAAAGTAAGCAGAAGAATGAAAATAATAAAAACAGGAGAGGAAGAAGAGAAGAGAAATGGAGGTATACCCTTTTAGGTTCTTATACTATTCATGAAGTGGTATAATATTGCTTGAAGATAGAATGATAAGTCAAATATGTATACTAGAAACCCTAAAACAACCGTGAAAATAACAAAACAAAGAGTTACAACTAATAAGCAAAGAAGATGAAAGGAAATCAATTAATCTAAGAAGGCAGAAATAGAGAAATACAACAAATAACAGATGGGACAATTAGAAAACAAATAATATTATGGTAGATTTAAACCATATCAACAATCACATTAAATATAAATGATCTGAATACCTCAGTTAAAAGACAGACTTGTTAGACTGAACAAAAAGGCAAGACCCAACCATGTGTTGTTTATAAGAATCTTACTTTAAATATGAGGACACAAATAGGTTAAGAGTAAAATTATAGAAAAAGATATACCATGTAACACTAATGAAAGAAAGCTAGAGTGGCTATATTATTATCAGACAAATTAGATTTCAAAGTGAAGAATTTGACCAGGGATAAAGAAGGTCATTTCATAATTATAAGGGGTCAATTCATCAAGAAGACATAATCCTAAATGTTTATGCACCTAATAAAAGATGTTCAAAATATAAGAAAAAAACCTGATAGAAATGCAAGGAGAAATAGATAAATCTACAAATATAATCAGAGATTTCAATACCTCTCTCTTGATAATCAATAGAACAAGCGGACAAAAATTAGTAAGGATATAGAAGCCTTGGACATTTTTAGCCGACTTGACTTTAGTGACGTATATAGAACATTCCACCCAAAACAGCAGAATACACATTCTTTCCAAGTGCACAAGGAATGGTTATAAGACAGAGTATATTATGGGCCATAAAACAAGTTCAAAGATTTTAAATGACTTAAGTCATACAAAGTATGCTCACTGACCACAATGGAATTAAATTGGAAATCAATAAGAGAAAGATCTCTGGAAAATCCCTCCAATATCTGAAACTAAATAACACACTTCTAAATAACCCAAAGCTCAACGAAGAAATTAAAAAGGAAATTATAAAATATTTTTTAACAGAATGAAAGTGAAAACAACATATCAAAATTTGTGTGAAGCTGCTAGAGCAGTACTTAGATGGAAATTTGTCTAATTATCTGTATCAGAAAAGGAAATAGGTCTGAAATCCATGACCTCAGCTTTCACCTAAAGAAACTAGAGAAAGAAGATCAAATTAAAACCAAAGTAAGTAGAAAAAAAGAAATAATAAAAACAAGAGAGGAAATAAATGAAATAGAAAGCAGAAAAGCAAGAGAAACTTTAATAAAACCAAAGGCTGGTTATTGAGAAGATCAATGCAATTAATAACCTTCTAGTCATAGTGGTCAGGAAGGAAAGAAGTCACAAATTACCAATATCAACAATGAGAAAGATAACATCCAACGTCTACAGATATTTAAAGAATAATAAGAGAATATTATTAATAACTTAGTGCCAATAAATTCAATGACTTAGATGAAAAGGACAGGTTCCTTGAAAGACACAAGCTACCGAAGGAGTCTCAAAAAGAAATAGATAAGCAATAAATGTAGCCCTACATCTATTAAAGAAATTGCAGAATACTTAGAAACCGTCACATAAAGAAAACCTCAGCAATCACCAGTGAATTCTACCAAACATTTAAGGAAGAATAACATCAGTTCTATACAAACTCTTCCACAAAATTAAACAGGAGGGAATACTCCCCTACACATGCTATGAGGCCAGCATTATTCTTACTCCGAAACCAGAAAATGACATTAAAAGAAAACTACAGCTAATATCCTTCATGAACAAAGATGCAAAAATTCTTAATGAAATTTTATCAAATTGGATCCAACTATATGTAAAAAGCATAACACATCATAACTAAGTGGGGCTTATCCCAGGAACGCAAAGTTGGTTTAACATTTGAAAATTAATCATTTAATTCACAATATTAACAAACTGGAAAAGAACTTTATGATCATCCCAACAGATGCAGAAAAAATTTAACAAAAACAACACCCATTCCTCATAAAAACTCTCCGCAAAAACTCTCACCACTTCTGTTCAACATTGTACTGGAAGTTCTAGCCAGTGCAATAAGGGAAAATTACAAAAAAAAAAAAAAAAAAAAAAAAAAAAAAAAAAAAGGCAACCAGGTTGGAATGGAAGAAGTAAAACTGTTGCAGATGACATGGTATTGTATGTAGAAAATCCAATGTGCACTAGAATTAATAACTGAATTTAGCAAGATTGCGGGATACAAGGTTAATATAAAAAATTAATTTATTTCTACATAATAGCCATGAACAATCAGAAAGTGAAAATCTAAAACACCATTTACCCTAGCATCGAAAAATAAAAAATACTGAAAAACGATGTGCAAGACGTGTACCCTAAAAACTACAAAACATTGCTGAGAGAAATTAAAGAAAACCTAAACGAATAGAGAGATACAATACGTTCATGGGTTAGAAACTCAGTATTGTTACAATGTTAATTCTCCTCAAATTGATGTATAGAGTTGAATTCTCAGCAGGCTTTTGTATAGAAACTGACAAGCTGATTCCAAGATTCACATGGAAATGCAAGGGACCTAAAGCCGGCAATGCAATTTTGAAAAGTGAGAAGACTTAACACCACCTGATTTCAAGACTTTTATACAACACTGAGTGGTACTGGCATAAAGATAGATAAATAGGTCAACGGGATTGAAAAGAAAATCCAGAAATAGACACACACCTGTATGGCTAACTGACTCTGCAAAGGCAATTCAGTGGAGAGAGAACAGTCTTTGTATCAAATGGTGTGGAACAATTGAATATTGGCATGCAGGTAGAAGGAAGGAAGGAAAATAAAGAAAAAAGAACGAAAGCAAAGGACTTTCATCTATACTGCATGCCATATTAAAACATAAACTCAAAAAGGATCATAGCTCTAAGTGTAAAATCTAGAGCTATAAAATTCATAGAACTAAAAAAAAAAAAAGATGCAGACAACATACCAGGCATACGGCCCCACTCCCTCTTCGTGAAGTCCTAGCTCCCCCGTGCACAGCTTAGAGACAGGTGATGAGTTCATGGCAGCAGATCCTCCTTTCATCATCTCAGTGATTTGGGTACCTCTCATCCCCAAACTCCCACTCTCCAAACTTCAGAAGTCGGCCAAGAAAAAAGGGTGAGGAGAAGCCAAAAAAGACACCACAGAGTAGGGGTGGTTTTCCCCTAAGGAAGTAAATATTCTTACCATTAAGCTTCCTAGAAAGAAGTCAGCCTTATGGCAGGAAATGAAGACTCCTGGATGGGACTCGATTCAGGGAAGAGGAAATCTTTTCTGTGCTCTGTGGTCTTCAGGGCTGCTGCGACCAGAACTTTGAAGTGCAGACACCACAGAGCGCTCCCAGGGAAGGGGCGAGCTGGGCCCTAGTGTAGGAGCCAGGCCAGCGGCCTGGCCGAGGAGGGCCCTGCTCCTTCGTGGGAAAGGTAGTTTGTGTTTCAGGACCCTCGGAGAGACGCTCATCTGATAAGAGCTCATAGTTTTTACTGAGGTGTGTGACCCATCTAGTATACCTAAACTTCCAACTTGCTATCAAAAGGAGCCTGGCCTTGGCTGTGCAGTGGGGAATCCAGAGAAGGACCTGTCCCTCACTTGGAAAGGCGTGGTAACAGGGGGAGAAATGACCTCTCTCTGCCCACTGCCCCCATCTGAGGCAGGATTGGTGGTGGCAGCAGAGAACTCCAGTGAGGGTCACAGGCAGTGGAGACATGGCCAGGCAGCAGGATGAGGAGGCTGGAGTGGAAGACACAAGCTGGCAGTGACCTAGTCCCCTGGTCCCTTGAGACAACATCAGGAAGGGTTTTCAGTAATAGGCTGGGGAGGTGCAGGCTGGAGGTCAGTCTCCATCTGGGTACAATGAGTGGAAACGTAGCCTTGTTCAGAAGCAAGCACAGGGAGTCCCAGACCTACCAGTTATAGCAACAAAGCTGTCAACAACTTTAGGCCAGAGACCAAAGCTATGTGGATTCTCTTTAGCTTGCAGAAGTGAAATTGCTGTTGTCTTCTGGCTGTCTTTTCTATGATGATCAGCAGTAAACTCTTTTTTTTTTTTTTTGCGGGACGGGGGGCCCTCACCTGTGGGTCCTCTCCCATTGCGGAGCACAGGCTCCGGACGCGCAGGCGCAGCGGCCATTGCTCACGGGCCCAGCCGCTCCGCGGCATGTGGGATCCTCCCAGACCGGGGCGCGAACACGGTTCCCCTGCATCGGCAGGCGGA
>NC_041216.1:17385459-17393693 GCF_002837175.3 Physeter macrocephalus
TGCGGGATCTTCCCGGACCGGGGCACGAACCCGTGTCCCCTGCATCGGCAGGCGGACTCTCAACCACTGCGCCACCAGGGAAGCCCAGCAGTAAACTCTTAAAGCAAAAAAAAAAAAAAAAAAAATTAAAAAAAATTTTTAGAAGAAAACATAGGGGGTATCTTTGTGAGCTTGGGTTAGGCAAATATTTCTTAGGTAAGACACCAAAAGCACCATCCATAAAAGAAGCAATGGACAAATTATACTTCACTAAAATATAAAAAAACTTCTACTATCCAAAAAACACTGTTATGAGAATGAAAAGATAAGCCACGGATTGGGAAATTTTTTCTAATAAAGGACTTATATCCAGAATACATAAAGAACTGTAAAAATTGTGAGTAAGAGAATATACAACCCAATTTTTTAAATGGGCAGAAGTTTTGAACAGTTACTTCACCAAAGAAGACATATGGATGGCAAATAAGCATGTGAAAAGATGCTCAATATTATTAGCCATTAGGGAAATTCAAATTAAAGCACAGTGAGATACCACTGCACACCTATCAGAATGGCTGAAATCTAAAAGACTGACCATATCAGGTATTGATGAGATGTGGAACAACTGGAGCTCTTATAGGAATGTGAAATGGCACACACCCTTTGGAAAAGAGTTTGGCAGTTTCTTATAAAGTTAAAATACACCTACCGTGGGGCTTCCCTGGTGGCGCAGTGGTTGAGAGTCCGCCTGCCGATGCAGGGGACACGGGTTCGTGCCCCGGTCCGGGAGGATCCCACATGCCGCGGAGCGGCTGGGCCCGTGAGCCATGGCCGCTGAGCCTGCGCGTCCGGAGCCCGTGCTCCACAACGGGAGAGGCCACAGCAGTGAGAGGCCCGCGTACCGCAAAAAAAAAAAAAAAAAAACACCTACCGTGGAATCCAATCATTCTAGTCCGGGTGCTCACCCAAGAGAAAAGAAGTCAAAAGTCTCATATATCCATACAAAGACTTGTACGTAAACATTCATGGCAGCCTTATTTGTAATAGTCCCAAACTGGAAATAACTAAATATCCATTAACAGGTGAATTGATAAACACATTATGATCTATCCATTCAATGGAATACTACTCAACAATAAAAAGGTACAAACTCTGATATACGAGACAACATGAATCAATCTCAATATAATTATGCTGAGTGCAAAAGCCAGAGGTGCATACTCCGTGATTCCATTTATGTAAAATTCTAGAAAATGCAAACTAATCTTTAGTGACAGAAAACAGATCCGGGATTTCCTGGGTTGTTGGGGGAAGGAGGAATCAGGCGACTATCTCGTTTGTAGCGCTGGTTTCACAGGTGCACACATATGTCAAAGCTGATCAAACTGTACACTTTGAATAATTGAAGCTATATTATAAAAGCTATATAATAAACAGTAGGTAGGCAGTAAGTCAATACAGCTGTTTTAAAAAGTCATATTCACTTACTGTCTACCTGCTGTTTATGAACTATTACCTACTATTTACAAAGCGTTTTTGGAACTATAGAGATACACTCATTCATTCATTCAACAAGCACTTTTTTTAAAAATTAATTTTTATTGGAGTATAATTGCTTTACAATGTTGTATTCGTTTCTGCTGTACAGCAAAGTGAGTTATACATATACATATATCCACTCTTTTTTAGATTTCCTTCCCATTTAGGTCACCACAGATCATTGAGTAGGGTTCCATGTCAACAAACACTTCTTGAGCACCTACAAGGCTGTCGTATACGCTATATATGCTATATGCAAAGGTCTGGGACTACTTCAGTCAACAAAAGAGACGAAAAAAGTACTGACCTCTTAGAGATCACATTCTTGGTTGGGGGAGCAGTGAGTGGGGAGACAAATGCTAACAAATAATTTAAATATTTAATATGCCAGGTGATGATAAGTACTATGATGGGAAAAGAAGCAAGGTCAGAGGATAGGGAGTGTGGGGTAGGGGTTGGGTTGCAATTTCTAACAGAGTAGTCAGGGAAGGCCTCAATGACATTTGAGCAGAAACCTGAAGGAGATGAAGAAGCAAGGCATGTTGCTGTCTGGGAGGAGGGCTTCTGGACAGAAGGAAGGGTACGTGCGAAGGTCCTGAGGTGAGACTATGCTTGGTGGATCAAGATGTAGCAAGGATCCCAGTGTGTCTGGAGCAGAGTGAGCAAGGAAGCTAGGAGTAGGAGATGATGTCATGGTTGGGCCAGGTCAGGTTCAGCCATTGGAAGCACTTTGGCTTTTACAAACATGCAGGGGATCCTGCCCCTAGAAGGAGGGACAGGCTATGGATTAGCATTTTCTCTGGACCTCCATGTGCCTTCTGCCTCAACAGTCAGAAAGCCTAGGGCCTGCCCCATTCTACTGCACCGATGGGCTCATACCTGGACAGCACCCAGCACCATGCCTGGCACACTGCTGATGTCAAGAAATGTTAACTGTGGTGACTGAATTGAGAGAGTAGATTGGGACAGCCTTCCTCAAGAGAGGCTCTGAGCTGGGCCGGAAGGTTTAGTAGACTCTGAAACTCTACACTTGAAAACCATAGTTTCTGGAGGAAGCCAGAGGGACCCGCAGGCTGTGGATCCCCTGAGGGCGTGGAACCTATAGCCTCTAGTCTGCAGCAGGTCCTCAGTGCATGTTTGTTAAATGAATAAAAGAATGGGGAAAGGAAGGAAGAAACAGTGGCACAACTGGGGCGAGCCAGACACAGACTTTCCTTTTCTATCCAAGGACTGCCCAGAGCCCTGAAAGACCCCAGGTCCTGGAGTCGGAGAAACCAGGATTCAAATGCTAGCTCCACCCCTTTTCCTGTGAAACTGTTGGGGGTTACTACTTGACTGCCGTTGTGTCTTCAGTAAAGCGGGGGACAATGAAAACTACTTGATGAGGTGCTTGTGATTATCAAATGAGATCATCAACGTGACATCACCATCTTATGTGATGATACGGGCCACATAGAGAATACTCAATAGGTAATAAACTTGGCTTTTATTGAGTGCACTTAGGTGGCAGGCACTACACCGAGGGCTTTTCACGGGTTAACTCTAAATTTAAGCATTACAACAACCCTGTGAAGTCAGTATATTTATTCTCAACCCATCTGACGTATAAGGATACAGAAGCTCAGAGAGGTTCAACAGTTTGCCTGAAGTTACACAGCTAGTGAGTGGAGCAGCAGGGACTTGAACCAGAGTCCACGCTTGTAGTTGCTGTTCTGTTAGCCATCTCTCTCCCTCTACGTCTAACCAGAATGAGGCTTGGGGCTTTGTTCACTGGGCAAGGGGGAGCCATCACAGCGCTGGGGGAGGGGCATGAGGGTCTGACTTTTCCCCGCCTTCTGCCTGAGGCTGGAGACACACGAGGAAACTGAGGGGCGAGGAAGGGTATTTGTGCAAGAGAACTCCTCCATGCTCTCCCAGTTGGGCTTGCTATAACCTTGAAGGAAATTGGGGGATGCGCTCCCCAGATCCAGGTGGCCCCTGTGCTTGGACAAGAGCTGGGTGTGTTTATAGAGTTCCTGGGGGAACCTCGGGGTCCACAGCCTGCCCCCCAAGAGGTACTCTTGCTGGCAGTGACCTGCCTGGGCAGGGAGGAGACCAAAGAGGTGCCTTGGGCTGGTCGTCTGGGCGGGTCTCACGGCAGCTGTAATTGCTGGGCACCAGAGGCCAGGCTGGGCCCTTTTATGGAGACATTTATAGCCAGCCCGTCTGGGGGACAATTCAAGTGGTTTTCTCTCTTTTGTGTCCCTTTAATAAACGAGAAGAAGAGACATAAAATTAAAGCTGATTCTGGAGAAACTTGGCTTTGTTGCAAGACTCTGGGGAGGTCAGGGGAAGCTTATTCTGCTCTCCGACCCTGAGGCCCGGATTTCTTACCACATGCTTTTAAAATGTACAGACTCAGATGTCAGGGCTAGTCGGGGCTTTGAGGTCACCCAACCAACTCTCAGCCTTGTGCAGCAATTCCTGCTGGCACATTTGCAGCCTTCCAGGGATGGGGAGCTCACTACCTTAAGAGCAACCGTGCTGTCGAAAGGCAGCTCTGAATAGCCCCTCTGCTTGGGGGCTGTTGAAACAGACAGATGCGGGGTAAAGTCCCAGCTCTGTGCTCACTGGCAATAGCATCAGTCCCTGATCAAGGGCTCTCATCCCTGTGAGTTTCCTCCTCTGTCAAACTTCCGTCATTCATTCAACACGTATTTTATCTTAGCCTGTGCTTCCCCAGAAGCAGACTCAAGACAAGGATTTGAATGCAAGTATTTGAAAAGTGCTCCCAGGAGGAACCACAGGGGAGGAGTCAGGGAGACTGAGGCAGGGAAAGTGCTGTGGCCTGAACTGTGTTCCCCCCAAAACAATGTTCAAGACCTAACTCCTGGTGTCTGTGAATGTGACCGTATTTGGAACTAGGGTCTTTGCAGCTGCAATGAAGTGAAGATGAGGTGATATTAGATTAGGGTGGATGCTAATTCAATGATTGGTGCCCTTGTGGGATGTGGGCACATGGACACACACTGAAGGAAGACAGCTATGCGAAGACAGACACCCACACAGGGAAAATGCCATGTGCTGATGGAAGCAGAGATCGCAGTCACGCTGTCACACGTCAAGGAACGCCAAAGATTGGCAGCAACCACCAGAAGCTAGGAGAGGGGCACGGAACCGGTTCTCCCTCTGAGCCTGCAAGAAGGAACCAACCCTGCCGACATCTTAATATTGGACTTCTGGCCTCCTGAACTGTGAAACAAAACATTTCTGTTGCTTTCAGCTACCAAGTTTGTGGTATTTTGCTATGGTGGTCCTAGAAACTAATACAGACAGGCAGGGGAGGAAACAATAAACAAAGAGCAGCGTACTGTTCAGCAGATTGCTGCTGTCGAGGAAAACTGGGGCTGGGTCCCTCTGCAGAGCTCAGGGGGACAGTGGATAAAATGCCCCAGAGTGACCCCAGCCAAGGGGAGGGAGCTGGGGTACTTGTCCACCAGCTTCCATCTGTCCTTGCCTGAAGGATGCTCCCGGGGACACTGACACCCCGCCCCTGGCTTGACCAGTGTGTGGACAGGGAAGACTCAGGCAGCCAGAAAAGCCCCCGGATGAGAATTGCAGGGGGTGGAAGTTGGAAGTGTTGGGGTCAGGATGCACAGGAAGAGGATGCTGAGGGCATGTGGGTGAGGCACCAACACTGCCTGCCAGATCTTTATTGAGTGCCTACTGTGTGCACAGAGCACCATTCCAAGCACGTGGAAAGGAGCTCCCTAGCCAACAGGCCAGGCCCAGCGCTCCAGGATGGACACAGACAATAGTGTATCCTATTAACTCCTAGTAGACCAGGTGGCAGCCTTATGCCCGATAAAGCCAGAAGGAGTGCACAGTGATGGGGGTTGGCCAGGGTCATGGGGTGGCCCTTGTTGAACCTGGATGGTCAGAGCAGGTCTCTCTGAGGAAACCTGAGTGTGGAGAAAATCCAAAGTTCAGACTTGTGGTGGAACAGCATTCTAGGCAGACAGAGCAGCCAGTGTGGAGGCTCTGAGGCTATGGAGGTCTGCTGTGAGGATTAAAGGAGCAAAAGGACTGAGCTCAGGCCTGGAGCAGAGGAGCCTGGCAGTCACTGAGCCTCACTTCCCCCATTTCATGTTTTTGTTCCTAGTTCTGTCCTCCAGTCACCCAGAGCGGAAATTCCACTCCTGTTCCAGGAGAAACCTCTAGAGAGGCTCCAGGTACAAGGGTCAGGTGGAAAGACCCAGGTTCCCCCAGCCCCGCCCCTCACAAGCTCTTAACCTTGGATGAGACCTTTAGCTCTGAACCTCATTCGCCTTCTCTGTAAAATGCCAATAGCGGTGTCTACCCCATAGGGTTGGTGTGAAGTTTAAAGACTGCTTTTCCCAGGCAGAGAAAGGAGGACCACTGATACTCATGGGACTCCACCGCTGAGCTGTTCCGGGCCAGACTGTGGTCAGCAAACATTGCCTGTCGTGAAGGAGAGTCATCGGTTGTCCGATTAATTGGAAGAGAATTTTTATATATCTTTATACAGCTTTAATTCATCCGTTTAAAAAAACAACAACAATCCTGGGATTCCACAAAAGCCCTGGAAGAAAGAATGAACCAGGAGTGAGGGATGGGTGGATGCTGGGCTGAGCCTTCTCTGTCCATTTGCCCTTTTAAGTCTCACAACAAGAATGAGGGGGGGCAGCAGACTTTTAAAATTTCACTTTATTTGTTACACAGTTAATACATGCTTATTGGTTTAAACTTTTTCAAAAATTTAGGAGTGTATAGAGTTTGAGATAAAAATTGTCCACCTCTCCCCCTTCCAATGTCCCTCTGCTACCTGTCTGGGTGTTTCCTTCCAAACTTTTCTGTGCATGCAAACATATAAATGTAGGTTTTTTGTTTTTAACAAACGTGGGAACGTATTTGCCTTTTTAACTTAATGTGCTGTGGACATCTTCCCCTATCAATAATCCCAAGGTAGGAATTATCACCCCATTTTATTGGCGAAGGAACTAGGCTTGGGCAGGTGAAGTATTTTGCTCGAGGTCTCAAACTGGTACGTGACAGCGCGGGGACTGGGACCCAGATCCGTCTGAATCTGGAGCACTAGGCCCCTCCGCTGTGCTGAAATATTGTCACCAGCAATTCTTAGCATCTCAGCAGGACCTGGTAAGAGGAACTTCCTTCTGGAGGCAGAGGGCTGAGAGGGCAACCGAGAGGAGCGGACCTTTACAGGGGCAGGAGGTGAGGGCATAGAGTGATTGTGGGGCTTGTTCAGGGAGGAAGGGACCAGCCAAGGGGGGCACAAGCCACCTTCAGGTCTGGACAGGTGGGTGCAGAGGTGCCAGGAGGGAGGGGGCTGGATGCCAGGGCCCCCTGCCTAATGGGCCCAGCTGCCTGCCCTCTGTCTCTGCCAGGGCCCCACCAGGCACACTCACCTTCTTGATGACACCCTTGCTTCCCTGTCTGAGCCAGCCGGAAGCTCTGAGCCCGGCTGCTCTGGCTGGCACACGGCTTCTCTCCCATCCCATTCGTGACTCAGCAGTCAGCATCTGCCTGCCTGCCATCCTGTGTCACCTCAGAGGCATCAGGTCTGCTCCCTCCATGAGGGATGCTGGGATCCTGTGAAGCACCGCAGCAGGGAGTTGTTCAACTTTTGCTTGAATGACTCCAGAGATGGGCGGCTCCTTACCTCCTAAGGAAGCTGGTTCCATCTTGGATCACTTTCTGGGTTGGTTGGATAGTGGAACGAGCTTGGGTCTTGGAGGCAGACCCAGGTGCTTCTGGGGACGATAGAAGAGATGAGGACGATAAAATCTGTTCCAGCTGTATGCAGGGAGGGAGGACTGAGGGAGCATCAGTTTCCCCTTCTGGCTTCCCCTGGCTCAGTGTTTATCTAATTGCAGGTCACAAACCATGAGTGAATCGTGACATTAATTTAGTGGGTTGTGACCAGCATCTTACGAAAGGAACAGAACAGAATAGGATGGAAAATATCGGCATGCATCTCAAGCAGTCAAGGATAAGACTTGTTTTTTGAAGTTTTGCTGTCAGCATGGGGGCAGCATGCTGGTTAGGTGGGCACAGAGGGGCCGGTGCATGCCTGGTGGGGGCAGGGCCCTCCCACAGCGCCGAGGGTGGCCTGGAGGGGCTCCCAGGCTCAGGCGCCTCTTCCTGCCCGACCCGCACCAAGCAGGGCCCCAGGGGCGGTGGGAACGGGAGATCCTCTCCTCTCTCCCCAGTGCATCCACTGGGCCCTGAGCAGCCCCATAAATCGTCTGCCCGGAGTCAGGGGCATAGAACTCTCTGATTTATGCCCTGCCGGCCCACCCCCTCTGCCTCCCTCCCAGGCTTTATGGGGCCAAGGCCTGGCAAGCTGCTGGCTCCAGACAGGCCTGCAGTTGCCGTGGCGACCGGTTCAGGCTGCGCCATCATCCGTGCTCTGGCCCTTCCCTCCCTCACGCTCTCCTCGGGGCTGGCTTTTTAACAGCACCAACGGGCCTTCTCTTCCACTAGCCTGGCCCTTCCCAAAGAGTGCCCGCACGTCCTCTGGGCCCCCTGCATCAGTGTCACAGTGTCACAGTGAAGTCACATATTCTACATCTACACAGATGTAGAATATGCTAAGACGAGGCAGCGTGGGCTGCTGGGTGACTGCCTGGCCTTAGAATCCCATCGACCGGGGTTCGAATCCAGCTATTCCACTTCAAGGCCGGCAATCACAGTGC
>NC_041216.1:17394193-17394426 GCF_002837175.3 Physeter macrocephalus
CCTGCGAGGCAGGTACGGCAATTTCCGTGTACACAGGGCAAAACTGAGGCTGTAGAGTGGAATCTGATTTTGAGACCCTGACCTAGGCTCTAGAAAGAACCTCCTTTAAGATATGCCCTTCCGGGCTTCCCTGGTGGCGCAGTGGTTGAGAGTCCGCCTGCCGATGCAGGGGACACGGGTTCGTGCCCCGGTCTGGGAGGATCCCACATGCCGCGGAGCGGCTGGGCCCGTGA
>NC_041216.1:17394546-17412891 GCF_002837175.3 Physeter macrocephalus
GTGAGAGGCCCGCGTACCGCAAAAAAAAAAAAAAAAAAAAAAAAAAAAAAAAGATATGCCCTATCCCTCCCCCTCCCCCAAATGAATGCCCTTCCATCAGTCTCCCCTGCACCCCCCGGCCCGTGACTTACGCCTGAAATCCATCCATTAGCGCAAACTTTTCCTACAAAGGGCCAGATAGAAAATACTTTAGGAGTTGAGGTCCAGACAGCGTCGCAGCTACTCGACTCTGTCGATGCCGCCACAGACAAGGTGTAAACGAATGGACATGGGTGTGTGCCGGTGACACGTTTTTACAAACACAGGTGCCAGTCCTGTTGGCCACAGGTTGCCCACCCCTGCATTGGTGCACCAGGTCCCACCACCACACAGCACAGGAATTGAGTCTAGAATCCTAGCTTGTGAGAACTTGAAGGGCCCTGGGACTTAAGAGATTTCAGCTCAGCATTGGCCAGAGGATGAGCCTGAGGCCCAAAGAGGGGACACGGGCCTGTCCCCGTGCCCCCGGCGGCTCAGAGCCGGCGCTCCTGGCGCCTTCCTCAACATCACGGATCCAGCCTCCATGCACCTGACTCAGTTCCCTTGCTCTGGGGGTCAGGATCATGCTGGGTGCTTGTCTGTCTCCCACGCTGAACCTGGGGTTCCTAAGCACCAGGATTGGGCCCTGGATCACCTCAGGATCTCCAGTGTCCGGTCCAGGGCCCACCACAGTGAGGGGCTTGGGGAGAAAATACAGAATGGGGGCACCAAACCCCAGCTTTGGGGTCACTGACATTCTGGGCCAGACAATTCTCTGCTGTGGGGCCTGTTCTGCTTGCTGTAGGATGTCCAGAAACATCCCTGGCCTCTATCCTCTAGGTGCCAATAGAATAGCGTACACACACACACACACACACACACACACTACCACTGCCACCACCACCAGTTGTGACAACCAAAAATGTCTCCAGACATTGACAAATGTCCCCTGGGAGGCAACACCTCCCCCAATCCCAGCTGAGAATTGCCGCCCTAAGCCAAGCTGAGGGCGAAAGGGTCCCCTACGTGAGAAGGCTGTCCTCTCCTCCTTGTTCTGCCGCAGTTGAGAAACCCACCCCGGCCCCTCAGCAGCCTCAGTCTCCACAGCCCAGGATGGGTCCGTGCCATCAGCTGCAGTTCGGGCTGAGGGGGAGGGGGAGGGAGGAGGAATGCGACCACAGCTGCAGGGTCCAAAAGTGCTGAGGAGACATGAAGACGTTTCCCTGTGAGTCAGGAGCCAGGAATGTGTCGCCCGGAGTGGCCACGAGCCAGAGGCCCCCACACGCCACCCCCTGTCCACCCCCTAGAGCATCTGCCTTTTATTAGAACAGAAAAGGCAGCAGGTGCCAGGTCTCCTCGAGCCCATTAAGGACCCAATAAACTCCTCCAGGGCAGGGGAGGGGGCCCGCTAGGCGGTGAGGCCCTGAGAAGGACGCCCCCCGCCCTCACTCCGTCTGGGAGAAGCAGCATGGGCTTTAAGATGCCAACCAGGGTACCACCTCCAGAGCTGCCCACCCTGGTCCTGGCCGTGCCACCTCAGCTGGTCACTTCGGCTCTCTGGGTTGCATTTCTTTCTTTTTAAAATTATTGTTTTTTATCTTTATTTGACTGGGTTTTTTTTTTAATTTCAATTTGTGCTTGTAAAGAAGCCCAACACACCACAAGTTAAAACTATACAGGGCTGGGACTTCCCTGGTGGCACAGTGGTTAAGAATCCTCCTGCCAATGCAGGGGACAAGGGTTTGAGCCCTGGTCCGGGAAGATCCCACAAGCCACGGAGCAACTAAGCCCGCGAGCCACAACTACTGAGCCCGCGTGCCACAGCTATTGAAGCCTGCACGCCTAGATCCCGTGCTCCACAACAAGAGAAGCCACCGCAATGAGAAGCCCATGCACCGCAAGGAAGAGCAGCCCCCGCTTGACGCAACTAGAGAAAGCCCGCGCGCAGCAACAGACCCAACGCAGCCAAAAAGAAATAAATAAATTTATTTTTAAAAATAAAATTGAAAAAAAAAGGGAGGTTAAATGTAGACAGTCTGAAGAAGGCTTCGTGGACAGTCCTTCCCCCTCTTAGCTGACTAACTATATAGGGCAAGTCTACTTTAAATCTGTCTTGGTTTCACCACTTAATATAAAACTATACAGGGCTGGGACTTCCCTGGTGGCACAGTGGTTAAGAATCCTCCTGCCAATGCAGGGGACAAGGGTTTGAGCCCTGGTCCGGGAAGATCCCACAAGCCACGGAGCAACTAAGCCCGCGAGCCACAACTACTGAGCCCGCGTGCCACAGCTATTGAAGCCTGCACGCCTAGATCCCGTGCTCTGCAACAAGAGAAGCCACCACAAGGAGAAGCCCGTGCACCGAAACGAAGAGTAGCCCCCACTCGCCACAACTAGAGAAAGCTCGCGTGCAGCAATGAAGACCCAACACAACCAAAGGGAAAAAAAAAAAAAAACTGTGCAGGGCTACGTGACCACCTCCTTCCTCTTCTTCACGGTGTGTAACCAGGACGAATAGCTGCCTGGGAGCCCTCTGTGGGCCTCAGTTTTCACATCTGTAAAAATGGGGGTCACCCATGTGTCTTGCTCTGAGACTGCAGGTTCCCTTCCTCTTCTCCTTTCTCCTCCAACCTGCTCCCTGGTTTTGGACAAACCCTGGAAGCCCATTGTCCTGGACCCACATCACCTCTCTCCCACTCATCCTCAGGGCTCTGCCAGCAGCTCCTTGAGTTCCCCGGATCCCTCACCCTAGGAGTCCACTGTCTCCAGCTCCTCCTCCTGATCCCGTTTCCACAGGTTCCCACCTGTACTCTAACTTAGAACACCATACTTCCTCCAGGAAGCCTGTCTGGAGGGCTCATTTCCAACACAAATCAAGCAGGAACTGCAAGAAGCATCTCCATGGACCCTGGCCCTCAGCTGGGGCATCATCCGTGTGCCCAGTGCCAGGCCAGGCCCTTTGCAAACTCTACATCCTTTAATCCCCACATCACAGCCATGAGGCAGAAAATATTCTCTCCAACTTCCAGATGCGGACACTGAGGTTCAGAAATGTGGAGTAACTTGCTCACAGCTCATGCATTTCCCAAAGTACCAGGAGGCCCGATCTAGACATTGCAAAAGTTCACGTGCGCTATAGAAACTTATAAATTTTTCACCTTATTCTTTTGAATTAGAACTATTTCTTACAGCTGCATCAAACCTTTTGTGAAGCAAAGTAGATTAGATATGAAGAAACTATAGATAGATGACAGGATAGGATTGATATGGATACATTTAAAATAAGCACCTTGCACATACATGCGCGCGCACGCACACACACACACACACACTCACACACACACATCTGAAATAGTGTGGTCCAGAGATATCCTGGGGGCTCACCAACCCCCTGCATCACTTCCCACTTCCTGGGGTCTCAGTATCACTTGAACAAAATCAAGTTCTTCCCCTGACGCTCTCTTCCCCACACTTCTGGACCTAGAGTTGTATCTTCATCCTCCTTCTTACAACTGGCCCCAGAGCCAATTCTTCATTGACTGGTCATTGGGGATTTTTCTTTTTAAAACCTCTGGGGCAGGGCTTCCCTGGTGGCACAGTGGTTGAGAGTCTGCCTGCCAATGCAGGGGACACGGGTTCGTGCCCCGGTCCGGGAAGATCCCACATGCCGCGGAGCGGCTGGGCCCGTGAGCCATGGCCGCTGAGCCTGTGCGTCCGGAGCCTGTGCTCCGCAACGGGAGAGGCCACAGCAGTGAGAGGCCCGCGTACCGCAAAAAAAAAAAAAAAACCTCTGGGGCAAAGGGAAAGGCAGCTGTGAGGGCTCTGGACCGAGTCCCAGGCCACAAGGCAGCAGACCTGAGCCCTAGCCCTGCCACCGCAGGAAGCACTGGTATCTCAGGTCTAAGGCACCTCCCATGGGAAGTCCCTTCCTCTCACAGAGCACATGACCGTCTCCCTTTGAGCTGCTCCCATCTCAACCCTGCAGACCCTCACGAACGTTAGGTCTGCAAAGCACTGTCCACTGTTTATCTCATTTAACACAGGAGCATCCTCCCAACTTCACAGATGAAGAAGCAGGGGTTCCAGAATAGTTTTGCCGTGTGTCTGAGACATGGGACAGGAGTAGGAGGGTGGACAGCCTGGGAGCTTCTCCCATCTGCCTCCACCCCAGGCCTTGCCCAGGCTAGATCCTGTCTCTCCTTCTTTCCAGAAGCCCTGGCTCAACAGGGCGCATGCCCAAGGAAGCCTTTCCCAGGGCCCAGGCCATGCCAGGAAAGCGGCCAGCACCTGCCCAGCAGGCTGTCAGGGAGAGGCAGGAGCCCAGCCGTCCTCAGGGGCTCCCACTCACATGCTAACCCTCTCACTCTGTGCCTGTAGCAGACACTACCCCCAAAACAGCAGCCCACAGCAGCAGGGTGGGTCCCAGCAGAAAAACAACGGCAGACGGAGGTATCGCTGCCCCCATGGCCTCGGCTCAGGACCAGGACTGGCCAGCTCTTAGGCCCACCTGTGCAAGTCGTGACTTCCAGGGACTTCTGCTGACCCTTCTATCCTCCCTTCTATCCTCCCTTCCCCCCAGGGCCTTCCTTTGGGCTGTTCTCTGGGGGTAAATATGCCTTCTGGATCACCCTAGTGATAGTAATAGTCACAACACTGCTATTGCCAAGGACCCAGGGAGCTCCCTTTTCGAATCTTAGTTACCTGATCATCCCTCCCTAAAACCCAGAACATCTGAATCATTCTTTTTATTCTTAGATCCCTAGAAAGTTAGAATTCTTCCTTTAATCTTACAGTATTTGAACCATCCCCTCTGTCCCTAGAAGCATGAGATTTTCTTCCTTTGTTTCTAAAATGATAGAAACCCAGAACTGGATAGGACCTGAGGTCTTCCAATGATACAACTGAGGAAACTGAGGCCCAGAGAGGGAGAGTAACTTGCCCAAGGTTACACAGCAAGATGGTGGCAGAGTCGGGACAAGGAGCAAGCCGTGTGGTTCCTCTGTTCATGCCTCTGGCCCTGGAGCCTCCAGTCCCTTGAGCAAGTTAGATTTTGTCTGAGACCTGGGCCCTGCTCCCAAAGCTTCCCACGGAGTCCCACGAGGAGGTTCCCTGCCCCCTGCCCTTGCCCCAACCTTTGGGAATGGCCTGTGGGCCGGGACCCACATCCCAAGCCTGCATCAGGGGAAGCAGACACCTCTTCCCCCAGTCAGGGTGCCTGGGCCTCCAGTGCCACCCCCGAAATAGCCCAGCTCTCCAGCCCACAGATCAAATTGCAGCCTCCCTGTCCAGATGGGGCGCCTGGCAGGGCGGGAAGCGCTCCCCCTCGCACTGCCTCCACCTGCTCCCCCCTCACACGTCAGCACTTGGGCTGAGCCTTAAATCACAGCCTCCCCCTGGAGGACGCAGCCTGTTCTGGAGGCTGTGGGGACAGGAGCAATGGGAGTGGTGCCTGGGGCGGGGGAGGAGTAGGGAAGGGGTGTTTGACTATTAATAATGGAAGAAATAGGACCGGGGTGGGGTGTTCAGAGGGAAGAGTGATTTGAGAGATCTTTTGCTGTCATGGATCTGCTGTGTGATCTTGGGAGAGTCAATTGCCCTCTCGGGACCTCAGTCTTCCCACCTGTAAATGGGGAAAGCGCTCAGGTCCATCCAGGGGCTGTGATATGGTAGTGAACAGAAACAGCCTCTGTCTTCAAGGAATCCACATTCCATGGTAAGCAAACCCTGGTCCAGGCAGTCAGGTTCCAGAGCTCATGTTTGTAGCCCCTGTGCTGTATGCCAGTGGATACTGGGGAGCCAGGAAAAGGGGTAGTGCTATTTTATTTCGGATGGTCCAAGAAAGACTCTCTGAGGGTTTGAGCAGAGATCCCCACCCTGGACCAGAGAGGTGGAGATCATGGGTGGGACCAGAGGAACCTCACTCCCTATCCCAAACCAGTGCTCTAGGAGTAGAACTGAGTTTTCTGTTGCAAGCCCCCAGCTGGACTCAGCCCAGCAGCCTCACCACACCCCAACCATTCCCCTCCGCAGTTCCTGGTCCCTGCTATTCCGAGGGACCCAGCTAGGAGGGGCTGGAGAGACAAAGGTCCAAGAGCCTCCACAGCCCAGGAGTCCTGGCTCCAGCCCTCAGGCATCAGAAAGTAGTTGGAGCCCCAAACGAGAAGTCAGAGTGAGGCCATGGGGCGTGATCAGGAGGCCACGGCATGAAGACCACCAGCCTCGAGTGCAGATATAACACTCAGAGCTCCAAGGCCATTGCCGAATTCAATCCTGTCAGGGACCCTGTGAGGTTACGAAGGGGGAAACTGACTCAGGCAAGCTAAGTGACTTGCCCAAGGTCGCACATCTGAGAAACAGTAGAGGTGGCTGTCTGAGCCGCCACAACTTATATGCTTTATTTTTTAGGGGGAAAAAAGATGACACAACTTTAAAAATCTTATCCTTGGGATTGGTTGTTTTTGTTATTAAAGTAGTTGCTTATTTAATGTCTTTTTTATTTGAAGATTCTCTTATTTGTCTTTTCAAAACACAAAATAACAGATGTATTTTGGAACAAGTGACCCGGGGTCACGTAAGATGCATGAAGCCCAGTTAGTCATCTCACCCCCACCCTAGCGTCTCCTTTCACACCTTTCTCCAGGCCCAAGCACCCTCCTAACCCTCAGGCACCACTGCTTTCCAGATGGTTCTTTCTGTCTTCAGTAAGGAAACATTTCCTAAGAGCCTGCTGTATGCCAAGCTTTGTCGTGAGTGTTGGGCGGGCTCACAGCAAAATCCCACCTTCCTGGAGACCTGTGAGGACAAATGCATGAATAGATGAGCACTAGCTAGTCAGCTCCAGAAGGACAGGAAATTTGGGTCTGTTTGTTCACTGATGTACCCCAAGCACCTGGAACAGGATGTGTCATATAGTAGGTGCTCAATAAATTTTTGTTGAATGAATGAATTCACTGAGATGGAGAACCCAGAGTGTGGTGCCAGTTTGGGGGGGACTTGATATTGAACTTGAGGTCTCCAAGAGCCACCCAAAGGAGGGGGCTGGTCAGGTGCCAGCAGGTTTGCATGTCAGAATCTGGAGCTTGGCACGGATACGGAGCAGGGAGAAGTGTCTCTTTGGCTCAAACTCTGCTGCCCTCCCTCCCCCCACTGAAGCTGCCCTCTCGCTCATGCCCCCGAACCTCCCATCCCAGGGATCTGAGAGGGGGGTCTGAGTGCTGTCCTTCCCCGTGAAGCCCCCCCAGTCCCAGACTAGCCAGACCTGCCTCCCTCCCTCTCCTAAGCTGCCCCAACAAAAGCTGCCCTTGTAGGAGCCAGGACCATTGTAATTAAAAAGGAAACATAATAAAGCCTCACTCTGAAGCCAAATCCCCATCCCTAGAGCGGACGCCCGGCCCGCCCGCATTGCCCAGGGAGGACACATGGCCCTTTTGTGAGCCCCGGACGGTCTAGAGCCACTCCTGCGCTGCCCCGCCCGGCCACTGCCCTCCCTCCCCGCCCTTCCCACGCACCCCGACTCCTGATGGGCCTCGCACCCTGGCTAAGAGAGTCCGGCCTCCTCTTTTCACAGGTAGGAAATAGAGGCCCAAAGAGGCAGAGCCTGAACCCAGGCCTCCCGACTGCCCACCCAGCACATGGGCTCCATGCCCCAGAGCAGGGGCCCAGGTGGACAATACAGAGCTGGAATCGAGGAGCCCTCCTCATGGAGCCAAGCTACGGGGGACCTTAGAAATTGAGCGCCAACCACGATTGAGCCACAGGACGCTGAAGCCCAGAGGGGTCTGATGTGCCTGAGGTCACACAGCAGGGACCAAACTCCAGGTCTCCTGACGCAGCATGAATCTCTCCGCAGGACGTGGCCGGCTTGTCCAGAGCACAGAAGCGGGGTGAGCCAGGCTGCAGGCATCGGCATCTGGTCTCCGTGGCCGAAGAAGATGGTGAGAGAGGAGGAGAGCCTCCTTCTGTAGCTGGAGCCAAGACTCCTGCAGGGGTATGAGAGCTCCCAGGGGCTTCCAGAGCTGCAGGATGGGCCTCCCCGCACCAACAGCAGCGGAGGGCTGACCGTGAGCTCCCGGTGAGGACAACCCTCCTGTCATCCCTTCTGAACTTTCAGAAGCTAAGAAGTCCCCGCAAGGCCCAGCCCAGCATCTTCTCCCAAAACTGCCACCCTGGCCAGAAGCAGAGGTCAGAGCCACCCGAACCTTTGGCCTTATCCCCAGGGGTCCTCTCCGGTCACCCCTGGGCTGGGAACAGCCTATGGCAAAATTGTGGGGCTGGCGGAGGCGGTCTAGGGGTCCTGCCCCCCTCCCCCCTCCCCCCTCCCCCTGCGCCCATCTGTCTCACCCTCCTAACTCCCCTCCCCTCCTAGGCATCCAGACTCACATTCTCCCCAGGCTGTCAGGGACCCCACGCACAGGTGATCACGACAAGCAAAGGCCCAGAGGGAGTCCAGGGAGACACCACAGCCTTCAAGAAACCAGGGAATGCGCCCCTCCCCTATGGCTCAATGTTAGGAGATCTTTGGGGGCTGGTGCGCTACCGCTGTACACATATGAAGACACCCAGAGGGGTAGCTGCTGGAGTCGTGGTCATTGGCGGCAGGCCTGTGTCCAGGATAATTGTTTAATTAATAAAAATAAACCATCACAATTTATTGAGCATTTACTTCAAGAACTCTGTCTGTATGCATTTAAGCCTCCCTTCCTTTTGGGGAAAATACTCTCATTATTCCCATTTGAGAGAAAAGGAAACTGCCCAAGGTCACACGGCCATTGAGTGGTGGAGTTTGGATTCAGAGTCAAATCTGACCCCCAGCCCACAAGGATACACAAAATGTTTGACCAGCAGTCCATCCGATCCACGCCAGTGTCATGGATGCTGCCCTTTGGACTGCTGACTCCTTCAGAACTAAGTGTGGGTGGGGGGTACAGAGGTACTAGCCACCCACCCATTCTATTCACATCAGCCAACTCCAAGAACCCCAGGAAGGGTGCGCACATGTAAGAGTGAGTGTGAGGGTGTGTGCATATGCATGTGTATTCAGGGAGGTGTTGGCCAGGCCTGGTACGTGGCGCCACCCGTGGTCTACCCTTCCCACCTCTCCCCACAGTCCAGCCCCCTTGGCCAGAAGGATGGAGGTGGGGACACCCCTAGACACCCGGGGCAGGGAGCAGCCAGGAGAGGGGGCTGCTTGGGCCCCACCCGCTCCTGCCCCCCAGGAGCCAGCCGGGGCGGGCAGGGATTAGACAGATAATGCTTCGTGTAAGAACAAGGGATTGTTGCAAATGGGAAACGAGACTGGGGAGTTGTGAGGGCCCAGTTCAGATTTCTCCTGGGATGAAAACTGAGCCCTCGGGAGGAGGCACCCCGCCTGCCAGGCCCTAATCCCTATGGTTCTCACCAAAACCCCAAAGAAGAGGCTGTTCACAGGCAGCAGATTCCTGGGATTCATTAATTCGGGATTTGCAGGAGGACTGCCCGGGAGTTCCTCCTGCAGGTGGCAGCCTGAGTGGGCGGCGGGTGCTGGCTGCAGGGACACTCTGGGAGCCCTGGGGAAGAGCAGCCTGATTTGGGGCCTTTCCTGCAGAGCTGGGGCTTCCTGGGCTACAGGGGGTCCGAGGGATTTGCTCCAAGCTGCCCAAGGGAGTAGAATCCACCCTCACCCCAGAGCAAGTTTTCTTTTACAAGTTCCCAGCTACTGAAGCTTTTCCTGTCTCTTTATGAGCTATAATTTACCTACAGGAAGATGCACAGGTCTTAAATGGACAGTTTGATGAGTTTGGATGAGTATCTATATGCAAGTAACCACCATCATGAAGATATGGAACATTTTCATCCCCCCAGAAGGTTCCCTCATAGCCCCTTGCTGCAAGCCCCACTGAGGCAACCACTGATCGGCTTTCTGTCTCCAAAGTCGAGCTTCATCTCTTCAAACCCCACAGCCCGTGCTCTGCTGTCAGTGCTCAGCGGAACGTCTCTAGATTCATCCGCATGATCACGTGAGATGTTGGGTTTCTACAGAAGAGTTCACCTGAACGGAGGGTTCCCTGGCTAAAATCCGTTTGCAAACCCCGGGATCTTCCCAGGCCTGAGGAATCTGGGCTCCTATGTGTCCAATCCGGTGGAGTCACTCCCTGGATTTTTTCAAATCCTCGACCCCTTTCTGGCCCCATCCCAGTCCCGTGCCAACCCCTCCTCTTGCCGCAGACCCCTCTGACCTGCCCCGCCCCCATCAGGATCCCCCCTGCTCACCTGGCCCCTGACTCAGCCCTCAGCCTCCACTCCAGAGCAGCTCTCCAAATGCATAAGTCACTCTCCTTCTAGACTCCTCAATGTCTCCCCATTGCCCACAGGAGCTTCTTTGCTGGGATTCTAGGCCTTCAGGGCCCAGCCCCTCTCCATCCCTGAAGCTCATCCGTTAGCATCTCCCGTCACACCCCAGGGTCCCACCCACAGAACCAGTCCAGGTGGCGAAATCACTGTGTTCCTTCCCCCTCCTTCTCTTTTCTATGCCGCTGCTCAGGCTTTCCCTCTGCCAGGAACACTCTCCCTTGGGAGCTGTCCAGATCCAGCTGCAGTACTGCAGTCTCAGGAAACCTGCCTTGAACTCTCTCATCCCGACGGGGTCAGGCTCTCCCTCCACCCCTGCCCCTCTCACCAGGCCTTCTCCCTCTCACCACCCCGCCCTGGTCTGCACCCTTCCCCCACCTTGACTTCCAGCTTCCAGGGACAGTATCTTCTTCAGATCTGGATCCTGGGGGCCAAGCCAGGGTTGGCACATAATAAATCACAGCGAGGTCCCGCCACCACAGCTCCCCTTACCCTCCTCAGCTCTGGCCTGGCACACACCTGAGCACAGAGAAATTGGATAGAATTGAATTGAATCAGAAATGTGCACTGGGGGCAAAACTCAGACCCAAAGTGGCAGGGGAGGCAGGAAGGAGGGGATTCATATCCATTTCCTCCAAGGACCAGACAGGTCTGGGTTCAAATCCTGCCCCAGCAGTTGTGTGACTTGACAAAGTCACTTCAACTCCCTGAGCCTCAGTTTCCTCATCTGTAAACTGGGCCTGCACATAGTATCCACTTCATTGTGTGTTTGTTTGTTTGTTTGTTTGTTTTAGGACCCACTGACATTCTGTGTGCAAAGGTCTTGGCATAACTTTGCCTCTGACTGTCACTATCAAGTGGATGGGGGGAGGGAAGACAAGAGGGAAGGGAGGTAAGTATGCAAATGGTCACAGGTGGGGAAGACAGGGTCCCAACACCCTAAGGCCAGCTACCTCTCCCCGTCAGCCTCTAGAATCCCATTCAGAAATGGAGTTCCCGCTTGTCTGACTGTCCTCTGACACTGGCCTTCCTGCCTCCGACTTGGTGGAGAGGTCAGAGGCTGAAATGATCAAGTCAGGCAGAATCAGGTAGAAGAAGGTAAGACATGAATGTTCATAGCAGCACTATTCACAAGAGCTAAAACATGGAAGCAAGCCAAATGTCCACTAACAGATGAACAGATAAACAAAATGTGAAATATCCATATAATGGCCATAAAAAGGAAGGAAACACTGACATATACTACTACATGGATGAAGCTAGAATACAGTATCCTCAGTGAAAGAAGGCAGTCACATAAGACCACATACTATATACCTCCACTTACACAAAATGTCCAGAATAGGCAAGTCTATAGAGACAGAAAGTAAATTAGTAGTTGCTTAGGAAATGGGGGCGGGGGCGGGGTGGGTAATATGACAGGGGAGTGAAAGGATATGGGGTCTCTTTGTGGGTTTGAAAATTTTCTAAAATTGACCATAGTGACGACTGCACTACCTGTGAACACGCTAAAAGCCATTAAATTGTATACTTTAAACAAGTGAATTGCATGGAATGTGAATCACAACTCAGTAAAGCTGTTTTTGAAAAGAATGGATGAGGGCAGGTGAGGAAGTAAGCCTCCAGCTGGGGGAGAAAAGAACATAGTCAGGAGCTCGGCAGGAAAGCCAAGCCCTGGATTTCACAATATCTTATTTTGTTCTCCCACAAGCACCTCCACCATGCAGGGATTGCATCATACCCATTTTACGGAGGGGAAAGCTGAGGTTCAGAACAGGTCACCTGAAATCACTCACGCCTGAGATCATAGCCCAGAAACTGGGATTGGAAATTAAATAGATAGGCCCGGCCCAGGCCTGCCCACCTGGCTCCTCCTTGGGCTTCGGCGATGCTCCAGGAATGTGAGCGTGGCATCTGAGCCTGGCCTAGGCCAGAGTGGAGAGGGAGTGGCCACCATGCTGGCACCAGTCCTAGGGAGATCACCACAGGTGTGGTCATCCCAGCTCAGCCCACACAGCTGCTGCCCAGCCCTGCACCCCAGGCCAGGTCTGCGTCCACACCCCGGGGTGAGCCCAAGCAGCTGGGAACACTGCCCCACCTGACAGAACCAGCCTGGTTGCCCAGGGAGCCCTGGGCCCTTCGAGGGGTGGCCGTCAGCGAGAAGGGTACCGGGCATGTGACCCAAGAGGGGAGACACTGGCTGTGCGTGTGAGCACTGGGAGTGTGTTTGTACAAGCGTTTCCCCATGTCGCTCAGGGTGTGGTCACAAGAGTGTGCGTGAACGCGTGTGGGGGAAAACGCGGGTGTGGGTGAGGACGGGTGTGGCAGCTTGAGCGTCGGGGTGCATCTGGGTGTGTCCTGCACCTTGAGAAAAGGAGAGGAGGGGATGGAAGTGAGCGCCCACAGGTGTGTAAGGTGTGAATGCGGGGCACCGAGTGTGAGAATGGGTGTGGGGTGTGAGACTCTGGTGGGCCCTGGAGACCCGAGGGTGCCCTGAGCATGAGGGGTGACAGTGGACCAGAGACGTGTGAGCAGGAGAGCGGTGTGACCACATGTTGTGTCGAGGGTGTGAGAGTGAGCCTGCGCGCTCACTAGTGTCCCCTCCTCCTGCAATTGCCGTCATCCTCCTCCATTTATTTTCCTCTACCTCTTGACTGGTCCTCAGGCCATGAGCGTCTAGAGGACAGACATGCCCCTCTGGGCCAAGGGCTGCTGCTTACAAACTGGGAGAGTGCTTGCCCTTTGAGCCACAGTTTACACAACTGTACAATGGGGATGAAATAGCTCCTTCCTCGAGAGGTGGTTGGGAGACATCAACAATCGCAAACAGCAAAATGCAGGTAAAGAATTCAGACTGAACAGCAGGGCTGCTCAGGAGCCCTCTCCCTGCCCTGAGTTTGCCCTGGCCACGCCCATCCAGTCAAAGCCCCAGAAAGCTTGGGGCTCCAGCCATCTTCCTACCCAGGCAGCTCTGGGAGGCAGGAGCCATCTGGGGCCAGGACCCACCCTCCTGGGTGGGCAAGAGCAGGCCCTGCGGGGCCGGGGCTCCTGGGGAGGCGAAGCCCAGAACCACAGGTGCTCTGCCACGACAGTCAAAGGTGGAGGTCAGAGGACAGGGTGTGGCCCATTACCAATGTGTATTCATTCAGCAAACCCCTCCTAGGCAGCAACTCTGTGCCAGGGCCTGTGCCGGGCACTGGGGATGCCAAAACCAACAGGGTCCCCACCCCTGCCCCAAGGGGTCTGGTGAGGGAGGGTACATGTAAATGGCAGTTTTGACCCAGTGGGGTGTGTGATGGGGTGGGCGGAGACCTAGAGGAGCGCCCAGTCCCAGCCTGGGGTGGCCGGGGGAAGGGCTCCTGGAGGAGACAAGACTCCTGAGTAGCAGTGAGCCAGGTGTTCCAGGCTGAGGGAACAGCTGGAACAGAGGCCTGGGACCACCTGAGCACTCGTCATGGGGTGAGGAATGACAGGACGCAAGACTGGAGAGGCCTTCAGGTTTGGCACATGAAGTTAAGGCCTGCCATTCTCACCCCGTCTTAACAGAGATCTCATGATTGCAAAGTGCTTTCATATCCAAGATCTTGGTCCTTGTAGCAATCCTACAATGGAAGAGAGATAAAAAGCCCACTCATCCCTTTTTACCTTGGCCACTAGGAAACTCAAAGGCTAAACCAAGCCCTTGTTTGCAATACAAAGATATCCCAGAAGCCTCTTCTCTTTCTACACCCTTTCTGATGTCTCCTTTCTCTTTTACTTTGTTTCCCTGGAAATCTTTTCAGGAATAAGCAGATGAAGAAGGAGGCAAATCAACTGTCACCTGGTAGAATATTTTGCTGGGGTCAGGGAAGGATGTGTGTATGCCCAGTTACATGTGTGGTCATTAACATGAGTACATGTGGGCAGGGGTTCCATGTGGAACTGGCACATGTGACTGTGCTCAATGGCTGTGTGTATATATGTGTGTGCACTCAAGCAGCCGTATGACCACAAGCATATGCATCTGTGTGCAGGAGGGCCCGCCCAGAGCTGCACGAAGGTGAGTGCATACATGTGTGACAGTGTCTGGTGGCCGGACAGGGCCAAGGGACACACACCCTGACCCGAAAAGGCCTTGAAATCCCTCGTGCTCTCTCCTACCATCCCTTCCAACAGACCCTCTTTCTAATCTCTGCCTGGCACACTGCTAGCTCCAAGGGAAACCAAGGTCCAGAGAGGGGATGTCACCTGCCCCAAATCCCTCAGTAAGGCCAGAATCTGGGTCTCTCGAGCCCTGGTTTGGGGCTGTACCACCTTCACATACAGGACTAGCCCTTCTCCTGCTGTGTGACCAGGGGCAGATCTCTTAACCTGTCTGAGGCCCTGCTCTAAGCTGGCTTCCACAAGGACAGAAAGCCATTTAATGAGCTTAGAGAAGGGCTTGTGTCTGTGAAGACACCGTGTCAGGTTCATTAGAATCTCATTGAATCCTCAGGACTCTGCAAAGCGGATGTTTGTGGATCCATTTGACAGATGAGGAAACTGAGGCCTGGCCAGGACTACCAGTTGAATGGTGACCTTCCTGTGTGGGAACAGACCATGTCCAGGACCTGCCTGCCATAGAGAACCGGTAGACAGATGCCTTCCTGGCATGATTTGAAGAATGTTCCACTTGCCTACTTGCATTTTTTCCTCTTACGACTTTGACTCCAGCTTTGGGCCTCCATTCCTCTGGGTTAGGCAATGTGCTGTCTGGGCCACGTCCTGCATGGGCAGATGGGGTACAGCAAGTTGAGGGAGGCCCCTGGACACACCAGGAGAGCCAGGCAGAGGCTGGATGGGACCAAAGGAGCCAGTGGAGCCCTGGAACCCACTACCAAGACCTGGAGCAGAGCGGGAGGGGAGGGCTGTGCACAGGGAGGCGCTGGTCTGCCCGCCAGCCTGGGGGAGAAGCTTCTAGAGGAATGTAAGCTATGAGGGAGGAGGGGGCAGGCAGGCCCAGGCAGTCCCAGCATGGCCCCCTGGGGAAAGTGGTGGGGGAGGGGGAAGAAAAGCCAGAGAAGACCCTAGCAGGGCCTTGGCCTTGGCAGCCTCCCTGGAAGAAAACATCCCCAGACCCATCCATCATGGGGGTTGGGAGCCCTGGTGGGCCCAGAGGGGAGAGGTGCACCCAGCGGGCCCTGGGCTGCCCAGCAAGGGTAGGTCTGCCTTCCCCAGGCTCTGCTGAGGTGGGAGGTGGCACAAGGATGCCAGTGGGGCGTGGCAGACAGACCTGGGTTCAAACCCAGCCCAATCACTTCTTCCTGGATATGTGACCTTGAGCATGGCACCTCTCAGCCTCAGCCGTCCCTTCTGTAATCCTACCTCTCAGAGCCATGGTGAGTGAAACACTTAGGTAATATGCAAAGTGTCCGGTGCATAGCAGCCGATAATTTCAACCACAATGATAATCACACCAGCCGGTATCCATAGAGAACTTACCTGGGCACGGCACCATGCGGGGAGCTTCACCGTGACCCCAGGAGGCTGTATACTGGTAACTGCATTGGACAGGAGAGAAGGCGAGCCCAGGGTTGGATGGTGTGTCCAGGGTCACACAGCCCAGCAGCTGAGTAGCTGGAAGTCTGGCCCTGACCCATGCTCTGTGCCTCCTCTACATGGCAGGCTCCCCAAGGACAGAGACGTGCCCCGTTTCTGGGTCCTCAACCCCGAGCACAGGGGAAGGCAGACAGCAGGGCTCGGTGACTGTGGAATGAACAGATATACCTCCCAAGTGTGATCCCTAGAGCCCCACGTTATTCGTCCCCAGTGATCCCCAAGACTTGGGACCAAGTTAGTATGGGACTCTCACCCAGTTGCCAGGCCTCCCTTTGCCAGCGCAGACCGAGACTTTTGCCCCCAAATCCAGCCCTGGCGCTGAGGTGCTGTGCAACCTCGGGCAGGTCTCATCCCTCTCTGGGCCTTGCCTGTGGGTGATGGGGTGGGGAACTCAGACAGGGTAGGAGCTCCAGGGAGCTGCAGCTAGAGGAAGAGCCAGAGGCGAGTGAAGGGACTTTCTGCCTGGCAGAGACTTGAGCCTGAGCGATGCATCATTCCCCACCACCACCTGGCAGTTTCTAAATCACTGTTACAAAACCCAGAGATGACCCAGGAGTGCACCCCCACAGCCCTTGGGGGACAGCAGGAAGCTGGCTGAGTGAAGACAGCCCACGGGAGGGGGAGGAAAGGACCACAATGAGCATGGAGCGACAGGGCTGCCCCCCTGGCCACCAGGCCCCAGCCCTACGTGCACAAAACACACACATGCTCACTCTGTCACTCACTCAGAGTCAGGCCTGGGGAGGGCTTTCCAATGTCTGCCAACCCAATCCCTCCTTTCCATACCCCCTTCCAAGGCCTGGCACTCCAGGAGCCCTCGAACCTTCTTGGGTTCTTAGGGGTCCTCACAAGTGCCTTAAGGGCTGCCAAGGAGGTGCAAGTGGCAGGGGGGTGGGCAAGAGATAGAACAGCCTCCCAGCTTTTCTGGGACCAAATCCCCTGTTACATGCTTTCTCGGTTGAAGCCTGAGATGTGGTTTCATTTAGAGAAAGAAATCTGTGCCCCAAACTCTGTGAAGGCCACCAGGCCAGGCTCTAAAAGTCTCTCTGGGCAGGAAACAGACCATTTTAATAATTAAATAACACTGGCTTAGAATTAGCACCTCTGTGCCTTAAAATGCACACAGACTTTGCGTCTTTTTATTCCTCTGCACTTATTCTTGGAGCATCTGTGAGCCAGATACAAAGCATGTGACACTTTGCACATTTTGTCCCATTTCCCACTTTTGTCCTCCCTGCAGGCCAGGTGTATATTTCTCCCCATCTACTGATGAGGAAACTGAACGGCTCAGAAAAGTGAGGTAATTTACTCAGGGTCACAGAGCAAGGGAGGAGCAAAGCCAAGACCAGAACCCAGGTTTGCCTTATTCCAAATCCATGCTCCATCTACCAGGTGACAGTCTGTGGAGTTTGGAGGTTATATGTGCCCTCTGCACCCTCTGTCATGTGCACATGGCATGGGCTCTAAAACCATGGCCCCCTGGGAGGGAAAGAGCCATTCAGCACATCTGCATCTGGGCGATGGTGGTGATGAAGCGGGGTTGGGGGGAAGGATGTTCTTAGTGAAGCCAGGGCCCAGAACAGCTGTTCCAGGTATGCTGTAACTGGGACCCAAGCCAAGGGGACCTGGGCTCATTCCTGCACTGACATTCACCAGCTCTGTGGCCTCGGGCAGGACACTTCCCCTCTCTGAGCCTCAGTTTCCTCGAGTGTACAGTGTGGGTGAGAAAGCCCACTTCTTAGCATTGACAGAAGGGTTCAGGGAGACCCATCCTGCAGAGGGCCTGTCACCCAGTAGGTGCTCAGTGATGGCTTTCTGTCCCTGCTTCTTGTCCAGGATGTGATCCCAGGACAACCTCTGTCCAAGCAAGTGGCCTCTGTGAGAACCAAGATAATGGAAAGGGAACATGGTGCCAGTAGCATCCATGGCACTGCTCAGCTTCTCAAGGCTGCCCAGCAAAGACCCAGTGGATGTCCTCAGCCTGGACTAGGCCCACGTCCCCACCAGCTGGCCTGGACAGAGGGAAGGGGCTCTAGGGTTACAGGCAGCCAATCTGTAAATGGGGGTTGTGTTTCCTCTGAGGGTCTTCCTGGAATGACAGTGGCACTGGCTATCTCTGGGAGCCTCCAAGGAGCTGGAGGGCCATGAGCCCAGGCGTGCTGGAGTGGAAGAGTGAGGGCTGCTGGACCCAGGAGCCAGCCTGCCCACTTCCACTCTGTCTGGTCACCTCACAGCAACTGTCAGAAATGCAGCCCCTTTGGAAAGAGGGAGGGACTAGAATCAGCCTGGGCAGTTGTCTCTTGATCTCCAAGGCCTGGACTGTGCCTAGCACCCAGGGGGGCTCAGGGGATGATGGATGGATGGAGGATGGATGGATGGAGGAGGATGGATGGGGGATGGATGGATGGGGTATGGGGGATGAGG
>NC_041216.1:17414383-17419193 GCF_002837175.3 Physeter macrocephalus
CTGTTGTGGCCGCTCCCGTTGCGGAGCACAGGCTCCGGACGCGCAGGCCCAGCGGCCATGGCTCACGGGCCCAGCCGCTCCGCGGCATGTGGGATCCTCCCAGACCGGGGCGCGAACCCGGTTCCCCTGCATCGGCAGGCGGACGCGCAACCACTGCGCCACCAGGGAAGCCCTCACAGGACTCTTATGGGCAGAAAGTAAGATCATGCAAGAGAAGGGGCTAGCACAGGACCTGACACAGCGCTCAACAAAGGGAAAGCAGGTCATCGTCGTTGTTAGAAGAGAGATGTATAAAGCGGAGCAGAATATAAGACTGTGTCACTGATGGTTTGGTTGTAAAACAGAGGGAGGGAGTTGGTGCCCTGCACTCAAAGAAGGAAGGAATCAGGTGGCCCAAGAGTGAGGCTGAAATGAGGAAGCCTCTCAGGCTGGAGCTAGACCTGCAAGAGTGCTTCCTGAGCCCAGAGAAAGGCGGGGTGGGGGCCGTCACCATCTGCACCCACCAGCTCCACCCCACAACCCATGTTCCCACCGCTCTCCCAAAGGCCACTCGGGTTCTCTGGCCTTGCTTATGCCCTTCCCTCTGTAAATGTGCACTTCCCTCCACCTAAGCTGAGAGACGCCCCGTGAGTTCCACCCAGGGTGATCCATGAACGGGCAGAGGGCGCCGCACCAGCTGTATCCTTCTCCCCGGGCTTGCTGAAAACACAGGTTCCTGGGACCCGGCCCTTCCGCTCAGGCTCCAGCAGGTCTGAGGTGGAGTACAGCCAAGTTGGGGAACCACTGACTTAGTGGCACACCCTCCAGTCTAGATGGGAAAACTGAGGCCCAAATTGCTGACGTGTGGGGCTCAAGGTGACACAGCAAAGTGCTCAGGCTAGGGTTCCTCCCCAGTCCTGTGCTCACTAAGCCTCCCCGCCCCTTCTGGACACACCTGCCTGGTCATCATCAGGGCAGCCGCCCTTGGAGTCTTGCTTCGGGAGGCGCTTCTGCCAGCCCCCGCCCCAGTCTAAGGGGATGCCGAGCTCTGGGAGAAGCTGCCAGATGTTCAGCCCCAAGGTGCCTCCCAGAGGCTCTGCCAGAGTTTGGCAGGTGGCAAGGCTGGGGTGCGGGGGCGAAGAGGGCCCAGCCTTGAGTATTTAAATATTTGCTTTCTTACAGAATGGCATTCTTTGGAATATTAGCCAATTTGTATAGAATTAGTCAGTGCTGGGCCCCCGGGGTGACACAGGAGAATTCCAGGAGGAATGTACCTGCAGCCTCGCCTGATGCGGAGGCTGCAGCAAGTCTTGGCATAGGAGCTACCCGCCTGCCCGGGACAGGGAGGGGAGATGGGTGGCAGCTGGCTGGGTGGGAATCTCAGACACTCCTTGGGCAGCCTGTGCCCCACATAAATCACGAGCTGCAGCCACCAGAAACCTTCTCCAGAGCAGCAGGGGTGAGGCCACCACCTTTTCCTTCACATATGTGCACACACACCCTGGCTGAACAAGCTCAGGGCCAGCCCTGGCTCCTGGGTCAATGTCCCCATGGACCAGCCCAGGAACCGCTGTGAAAGGGCAAAGGAAAAGCTGCCAAATCCTCTTCCAGGGTCCCAGAAAATGCCCTAGAGGTTATACAAGAGCTAAATTCAAATCCCAACACTGCTTCTTAACTTGCTGTGTGACCTTGGACAAGACAGTTCACCTCTCTGGGCCACACTTGCCCCACTCATAAAATGGGGAATAATAAAAGTGTTTACCTGCAATCATGTAAAGGAACATGCTTCTGGGTACCATGAAGTGTTACGCACATGCTGGCAGTCAAAGCGGTATTACCTGGGATTCAGCAAACAAGCCATGCTCCCTCTGTCTAGAACATACGTATTTACGTTGATTCAATCAATAAGCACTTCGTGAGCACCTATTAGGTGACTTTGAGGAAGCTATTTACAAGTAAAATTGGCAGGTGAGAACACAGCCTCTGACATTCCTTCTATAGCTACGATGCAAATCATTCATTCATGCAAAATTCTCTCACTACTAAGAGAAAAGGTGAAAAGAAAGGCATCCTTGAGAGGGCAATGTTTAAGCAAAAGGAATGAATGCACGTCTAAGAGTGAAAATTCAGGTGCTGAGAATTTCAATGTATGACTAACAGTGAAATCCAAGGCCAGCAATGATACTTTTCTTGCATGCCTATCCTCTATCACAGAAGCCATCATCACCAGATGGGGTAAACACTTATGGGCTACATGGTCTTGGTCAAGTTATTAACCTCTACACCCCTGGTCTCCTTATCTGTAAAAATGGGGAAATAATACTGATTTCCTGGGGTAATTTTAAGTGTTAAGGGAAATATATCTATGCTACTTAAATTGAGCAAGATCACCCCCTCCCACCCCCAGGTTTTCTTCCTCATCCTTCCTCAGGTAACTCTTCCCTTTCACCTTCATTCCTTCACTCACGCAGCACACATGCCCTGAGAACGCCCTATGCACTGGGCATTATTCTGAGAAGGGGAATGGCCAAGAAGGCAGCAGACGAGGTGCCTGCTCTCAAGGGTCTCACATTCTAGTGGGAGGAGACAGACCAAGGAAAGGCAACAGATAAGACCAAGACACAGGGTGTCTTGGGGGAGATAATGTCTGAGCTGAGACCTAAGTTACATGCAAGAGCAGCCATGCAAGGATCAGGGGAGAAACCTTCCAAGCAGAGGGAAAGTCTGTGCAAAGTCCCTGAGACAGGAGTCAGCTTGGTGAGTTTTAGGAACATAAAGGTCTAGGTAGCTGGAGCTTATTGAGTGAGTGACTAGGTTATAGAGGAGGTTCACCTTGGGCCTTGGAAGCCATTAAACTCCCAAACAGGTCTCCATTCTTTCCAGCATCCCTTCACCCATTTCCTTAATGGCACAACAAGGCCCAGGACCCAGTGGGCAGAGACCACAGTCTCCTTAGAGGAAGTGGGCCAGACATTACAGATTCCCACATGGCCATTTTAACTTTTCCTGAATTTATGAAAGCTGTCAAGTCTTTTTTCTCCGAGGATGAGGAGCAGCCTCTGGGGAGGGGTGAGATGCTGATGAGCTCCTTCCTAGGAGCAGGGATGCCATGGGCAGGAATGCAGGCCCCTCTGGGAGCCTTTCAGGCCAAAGTCAGATCTTGAAAAGGCTCAGCCCCACGGGTGGGGATTAAACAGGCTACAGGGAAGGTCTGGGATTATGGCAAATCCATCAGGCACAAAGCCAGGCAAGACTTCCCCTGCCCTCGCCGCCACCCCTGAGAGCCCTCTCAGTTGACCCCAACCCTGGTCCAGGACGGAGCCTTTGTCCCTTCCTGTCCATCAGCACAAGGGGCTGTGGAAGTGAGACTCTAGGCCAAAGCCCTGGGGAGTGGGAGGTCCCAACACAGTTATCCCCACCCCCTTCTCCCCACCCCATGCTCTGAATGCTGACCCTCATGCTCTAGCTGCTTGGAGGTTTCCGGGCCTGTAGCCTCTAAACCAGTGCATATCCTACAGCCAGATGTGATTCTCCCAGTGTGGCCAGTTCACCCTGCAATGTCCCATTCCAGACTGGCAGCATTTTGTTGTTGTTGTTTTACATTTTATTGAGATCCAATACACAAAAACGTATACAAGTCATAAATGTACAGCTCAGTGAGGCTTCACAACCTGAATACATCCGAGATGGAGAAACCTAAGCAGCACCTAGGAACCACCCCTCACCCCAGAGTCCCTCCATATCACTCCACCCACCCCTGCCAAGGGTAACCATCATCTTGATTTCCATCACTGTAGATTAGTTTTGCCTGCTTTTGTACTTTATAAGAATGGGGATCACACAGTACGTGCTCTCTTTGGTCGGCTTCTTTCACTCAACATGTCTGTGAGATTCACCCACGTTGCTGCCTGTGGTGATAGTTTGTTCCTTCTCATTGCTCTACGGTATTCCATCGTGTGACTATACCGTAACCTACTGTCGATGGGCATTGGAGCCGATTCCACTAAAATGAGTGTTAGTTATCTATTGCTGCATAACAAATTATTCCAAAACTTAGCAGCTCAAAACAACAGTAATCATTTATTATCTCACAGTTTCTATGGGTCAGGAATTAGAAAGTAGCTTCGCTGAGTGGTTTGGGCTCAGGGTCTCTCACTAGGTTGCAATTTAGACATCATCTGAAGGCTTGCCTGGGGCTGGGAGATCTGCTTCCGAGACAGCTCACGCACGTGGCTGTGGGCAGGAGGCCCCAGTTCCTCGCCAGGTGCCAGGCCTCCGTCTCCACAGGGTTGCTTGAATGTCCTCACAACATGGCAGCTGGCTTCCAGAGCGAGTGATGCAGAAGGGAGTGAGGAGGAAGCTGCAATACCTCTTATGTCCTAGTCTTGGAAGTCACACACTCCTACCACATTCTACTCATTGGAAGGGAGTCACTATGCCCACACTCAAGGAGAGAAGAATTAAACCACCTCTTGAAGGGAGAAATATCAAAGAACTTATGAGCATATCTTAAAACCACCACAACAAGCAACAATTCCTTTTGCATCGAGTTCAGTCTCCCTGGTTCTGGGGAATGAGGCCAATAGCCCCATTCCCTATTCCCTGCCCATCTCCCTCTGCCAAATCAGCACCGAGGACAAAGAGTCAGATCCAGGTGCTGGGCCCAGCTTGGTCAAGAGCCTCTCTGAGCCCCAAGTTCCTCTTATGAAAAATCGGGATAACAATAGTGCCCGCTTTGGGGCGGTTCTGAGGATTGAATTCCATCCAGAGAAGTCCCTTACCCCTGAATTCCATTCCCTCGTGGCACTTATTTTATAATTCTTAGTATGAA
>NC_041216.1:17419693-17425749 GCF_002837175.3 Physeter macrocephalus
CACATGCTGAATGGTTAGAGGAGCCACTCAAGCCTTGCTATTTCCTCCGGGGTCTCCCTAGCAGCCCTTGCTGCAGTACTGAGAGAGGAGGCTTCCCTCAGCCTGGGAGGCAGTGTAGCATAGCGGTAAATGCATGGGCTTTACAGGCAGACTGTGGGGCTTGAGTTCCTTTTCACCTCCTTGTGGTCCCTGAGCAGAAACTTCACATCTCTGAGCCTCAGTTTTCACATCTGTAAAATGGGGTTTTCCTCAGCTTGAAGGGTTGTTATGGGAATGTGTTGGGATAGTGACAGAAGTGCCCGGCACAGAGTAGGTGTGCAATAATGGCAGTCACTATTAATGGTGGTAACACTGTGCACTGGATAGGACCTCACTTGGTAACAAATGTGCAGAGGTTTGGTAGCAAGAATGAGGGTGATGGTGGTGATTTATTTTTGAACTAAGTCCAGTTCCTCTTGTGGAGGGAGCTTAGTCCCTGGGGTTAAATGTTAGGAACCGGGATCGAGGGAACAATTCAACTTACATTTATAAGAGGAAGGGAATTTTTCTTTTCTAAAACTCCTGTGTGCCATGTGTCGAGGTTAGCAGAGTAGGTGCATAATTTCTTGGGAGCTTCGCATGGGCTTTACGGGAGATCATTAACCCCACTCTACAGATGGTGCAACTGAGGCTTAGAGGCCAAGGGTCTGGTCAAGGCCACAGAGCGAATAAAAGATGGAGTGAAGATCCCAGCCCAGGTCCCAGCGGCCCCAACTCCTGTGCTCTTTCTTGCACAAACAGTACTCAGGCCTCTGTGCTGGTCACTCTCTCCACTGCCAGTCAAGGTCATGTGACGGCCCAGGCAGCTTTGCCAAAGCCTCTCCTTGTGCCCACAGGAGGCCACCTTGCCCTGGGGCTTGCCTTTGGCTGCTACCCTGGCTGGAGTGTGGGCTCAGGTCTGCTCTGGGTCAAGCTCCCTGGGGGCCCAAGGACAGGAAGGGGGCAGGAAGTGGGCCGCTGGGCGGCAGGTGGCAATGGCACTGGGGAGTCAGCGTGTTGCTTCCCGACACCTCATTCTTACTCCCAGGGTCCTTCCCCTACTCAGGACCACCACCACCTTCATTCTGGACCCCTCTTCCCTCCCTCTTGTCAGGGAAGAGAATCAGCCTGGGGCTCCTGCGCTTGATTTAGGCCACGGTCCCCACCGTAAGGAAACTGAGGACCAGGGACAGGAAGGGAGACTAGCCCAAGTGGCAGAGCCAGAACTGAGAACCTGGGCTCCAGATGCCCTGCCCAGGGCCTCTTCTCCTATGCAACTCCCAGGATGATCTTACTTCCCAACAAGTCACTGGCTAGTTCCCATGGGACCAAATGATCTGACATCAGAACGGTCAAGGAAAATTCGAGACACAGTCAGCACAACTAAACCCCACAGAGTCCCTCCTCTTGCACCCACCCCGTCTCAGCGGCCAAATGCATCGCTTCTTCCGGGGGTGAGGATGCAGGTCAATGCTTAACCCAAATCCCCAGTTCTCACGGTGATATTTCAGGCATGGTGGCACCTGGGCAGGGCAGAGATTTTGGAACTTGGGGAGGAACATTTCTAGCTTCCCTCTTTCCTACTCCATGCGGCCTTTGGGAAGGCTGACCAGAGCCCTTGCACCAGGCGGGGCCTCCTCAGAAGACTTTTTCTGTGCCTTCCTGTTGCGGTTTTGACTTTGGGGAAATGCTCTGGCCTTGAACTCATCGAGGGTCGACCCCATGTGAAGCTCGAAGTTTGTTCAGCCGTTTTGGGCTCCTGGTGGCAGGGAGCTCGGCCTTAAGCAAAGTCCAAACTGACCGCAGCCTTCCAGGGTGACTCTGGAGCGGTCGGGCCTATTTATATGTGGTGGGCATTATATCACCACTTCCCTCCACGCTGAGTCTGTGAAGGTTTTTCTCTAGGGGTGGAGCGTGCTCTTCTTTCCACCATCATCCTTGCTTTTCCTGGCTTCTCAGAGTTGGGGGGCCGACCAGCCAAGGGAGACAGTGCTGCAAAGTGGTTAAGGTGTGGATGCAGACAGATCTGGCTTTGAGTCCTTCAGGTCTCAGTTCAAATGTCACCTCCTCCAGGAGGCCTTCCCTGTCTGCTCTGCCCCTGTTTTATTGTCTTCATGGTATTTACCACCGCCTGGATGATCTCATCATATATTGATTTGTCTGTCTCCCCCACCTGGATGTCAGCTCCAAGGTCAGGGGCTGTGTCTGTTCACAGATGTATCCTCAGTACCTAGCGCAGTGTCAGGCCCACAGTAGGTGCTCAATCAAAGGGTGCTGAATAAATGCACAAACGGGGTATGTTCCCTCCAACACTGGTTCTCAAATTTCAAGGAGCCTCAGAGCCCCAGGGTGCTTGTTAACTATACAGACTTGGGTCCGGCCCCAGAGAATCTGATTCTGTGGGTCTGGGGTGAGCAGGAGTCTGCAGCAGGTCTGGAGGCCATCCCTCGGGAAACACAGGCCCGGGGATCCTGGTCTGCAGAAGGGCCCCGAGCACAGCAGGACTGGTGCTGAGCTGCGGGTGTGGCTCCCCTACATCCTGCCTTGAGGGTCTTGGGAAGGGGCTGTGCAGCAGGAGGGGACTTAGGCCCTCAGGGAGGGTAGCAGAGGGTGTACCCCCTACCCCCCACAAGTGAAGCCAGGCTCTCTCTCCTTTCAGGCATCCGTGTCAGGGTCCTGCTTTCATATAATTCCTTGCTTAACGTCTATTTTCTCTGCTAGACTCTCAGTGTCCCAAGGGCAGGGATCAAGTCAGTTTTTAACTGCCCTTACACGTAGGCGAGTGAGGTCCTGACCTTGCTCCTGGACCCTGATCTGGTCCTCTGTTGCCTGCAAGGCATCCCACAGAGTGAGGCACCAAGGGGATGTGCCCACCCAGAGCTCATACTGTTGATACATCCCCCTGTAGACCACCCTCTGGATGCTGGAACCCCTGCCGTGCTTGAAGAGGCCTGAGCCAGCTTCCAGGGTCTGTGTGGGCCCCTTCCCCAGGCCTCTGCCCCCGAGGGTGGACTGCACTGTGGGTGTGAGCCCTGCTAGGCCGAGGTGGTCACGGAGCAGATGTCTGGGGGGGCACGGGACAGAGTTTGGACATGCGGGCTGAGGTGTCCACACAGAAACCAGGGTGGGAAGAGATGGGGCCAGGCCATGACAGGAAAGTTGCAAAGCTTCGTCTTGTGCTCGCTCATATTCCAGGGCCACTCAGGGCATGGCAGCGGCCTCACCCTCTTCTTACTTCACCCCCGGCTTCTCTGCTTTAAGCCTGCCCCCTCCTTAGACAGCAAGCAAGGGAAGGGTGGGGGGATGCCGATATGTGTCGCTTCCTTGCCACGTACGTTCATCATTTACGTCGGGCCTGCCATGTCCAGAGCTTCCTTAAGTTACCATGTTTAATCCTCACAGTGGCCAGGGGGTTAGGTAAGGTTTTCCCCATCCTGTGGTGCTCAGAGAGGCCAGGTGACTTGTCCAAGGCCACACAGCCAGTAGAACATCCTCACTTGCTGACTCCAAAGCTAGTGTTCACAGGCTGGGGAACAGATTTTTTAGGAAAGAGTAGCACTCTGGGGAAACTGGGTGGGTGCATGTGCTGTGTTTCTGGAGTGGTGACAGGGTGACGGGGAAGGAGGTGGGTATGGCTCTGAAGATCCTCAAGAGGGCAAGGGGTGGGGGGCGGGTCCCCATCACACAGGAGGACTGGGACCACCAGGGTGTCACCAGTGTCCAGGGACAACTCGGGAGCTCTTCAGACCCCCAAACCACCGTCGGACATCCCGGAGCCTCCCCCCAAATAAACACAAGTTAATACAGGGTGCTGGCTACACAACTGAGGCACCAGCTCAAACCCGCTGGTCGTCTTCCAGCCAGGTGGCCGCCCCTAAAACAGGACTTGCCACGGGGTGAGGCAGGACTCTCCCAGCACAGCATCCCCCCAGGAAAGGGCTGAGCCCCTGGAACAGAGCCCCTCCAGTCAGTCAGTGTTTAGTCACATGCCAGGCACTAAGCCAATTTCATTGTCACAACAGCCCAGAGGGGTGGTTACAGTTATTATCCTCATGCTACATAAGGAGAAATGGAGGCTCAGCGAGATGAAGTGCCTGGCTTGAGGTCACAAGGCAGCACGTGGACAGGGGGATTTGGACCCAGGGCTCTGTGCCTCCAGAGCCCAAGGGCTTGACCTCCTCCACCTGCCTGGTGTTTGCTGATGCCTTGGGCCGTGTGGCTGGAGGAGCAGGAAGAGGTGAGTTCTGACTCTCGCTCCCCTTGGCTCCCAGACAGACCAGAAGGTGAGTGTGTGGTGCACTGGGGCTGCGGGGAGCCAGGGCGGACAGGAGCATCAGGGCGCGTGGATGGGTAGGAAACCCAGCCTGGCAATGCCAGCCCCAGCTGGAAACACCTTTGCTTGTTCGGCCAGGCTGTGGGCAGAGGGCAGCTGTGTTGGGTGCCTACTGCCACAAGCTGGAGATGGTTTCTAAGGGCAGAGGGTAAACAGTTGCCTTGGCTACTTGGATGTGCATCTGGGTGATAGGTCAGCTCTGGCGTATTCTGGTAAGTGAAGGAGGGAAACCAGAGGCCTCGTGCTCTGAGAGTGAGGCGGAGGGCACCAAAGGGAGGGCCCAAGACGAGTCTGCTGTCACAGAAGCTGGCCCTGGCTGGGCTGGCTTGGGGGCTGGCATTGTGTGCTCCCCAGGGAGGAGGGTCCTGGAGTCGGGACATCAGGGAGGCTCTGCTCCGGTCAACCTGGCAGCATCTGTGTGACAGGAGAGAAAGAGGACATCACCTTTCTTTATTTTTTCCTTTTTAAATTTTATCGAAGTATATAGTTGATTTACAGCACAGTGATTCAGTTACACACACACACACACACACACACACACACACACACATACATGTATTTCCTTTTTCAGATCCTTTTCCCTTGTAGGTTATTACAAAATATTGAGTATAGTTCCCTGTGCTATACAGTAGGTCCTTGTTGGTTATCTGTGTACATCTCCTTTCTTTCTTTCTTTTATTTTTTTTACAGTAAGCAGCCATTCGAAGCTGATTCATTCTATTTTTTTTCTAATTTTTTAAAAAACCTTTTCCTATAGAATGTAAAAACGACACCAACGTAGAGACAATTGCTGTTTCCATTTCTCTCCTTCAACAGTCATCAATACATGACCAGTCTTGTTTCATCTGTACTCTGACCCACTCTCCACTCTTCGCAGATTGTTTTGAATCAAATCTCAGACATCAAATATTTCATCTGTAAATATGTACATCACCTTTCTTAATCATCACTACTCCTTTCTGTCCCACACTATGGGCTGTCTACTTGCTATTTCATTTCTCATCCAACAAACGGTAATCAAGTAGGCTCTGAGCCTGGGGTACAGCCCCGAAGTTGCCAAACTCACAATCTTCACCTCCATGGAGCTTCAGTCTAGAAAGCTCCATGTATTGGCTTCCTCTCATCTGTTATTTGCAAGGTGAAACCGGCTCAAGCAAAGCAAAACAAAAGAGAACACAGCGGGGGAGGGCATCCTGTGATCAGGAAGACTTTCCCATGCTGCTGGCTCTAGGGCAAAAGAACATCTCAGGCTCAGCTGCTCTGTCTCCATCTCTTGCTTGTACCTTCTCTGCCTGGGGCTTCATTCACTCTGAGCATTCCTTTTTTTTAAAAAAAAAAATAAATTTATTTATTTATTTTTGGCTGTGTTGGGTCTTCGTTGCTGCACGTGGGCTTTCTCTAGTTGCAGCAAGCAGGGGCTACTCTTTGTTTCGGTGCGTGGGCTTCTCATTGAGGCGGCTTCTCTTGTTGTGGAGTACGGGCTCTAGGCGCGCGGGCTTCAGTTGTTGCAGCACGTGGACTCAGTAGTTGTGGCTCGTGGGCTCAGTAGTTGTGGCTCATGGGCTCTAGAGCGCAGGCTCAGTAGTTGTGGCGCACGGGCTTAGTTGCTCCACGGAATGTGGGATCTTCCCGGACCAGGGATCGAAACTGTGTCCCCTGCATTGGCAGGCGGATTCTTAACCACTGCGCCACCAGGGAGGCCCCT
>NC_041216.1:17427072-17444497 GCF_002837175.3 Physeter macrocephalus
AAAAAAATAAATTTATTTATTTATTTTTGGCTGTGTTGGGTCTTCGTTGCTGCACGTGGGCTTTCTCTAGTTGCAGCAAGCAGGGGCTACTCTTTGTTTCGGTGCGTGGGCTTCTCATTGAGGCGGCTTCTCTTGTTGTGGAGTACGGGCTCTAGGCGCGCGGGCTTCAGTTGTTGCAGCACGTGGACTCAGTAGTTGTGGCTCGTGGGCTCAGTAGTTGTGGCTCATGGGCTCTAGAGCGCAGGCTCAGTAGTTGTGGCGCACGGGCTTAGTTGCTCCACGGAATGTGGGATCTTCCCGGACCAGGGATCGAAACTGTGTCCCCTGCATTGGCAGGCGGATTCTTAACCACTGCGCCACCAGGGAGGCCCCTCACCCGAGCATTCTCGATGGGGCCCTGAAGATGCCTGCCCCAACCAGGATCCCTACAGCTTCCCCTTCTCTAGCAACACCCACATAGCCAATCTAATTTCGGACCCACTTCTGAGACAACTGGTGGGGGGCGTTCTCTTGAGCAAGAGGCAAAAATAATGTGTCCGTGACTGAGAAGACAGATATTCAAGGACCAGTGTAACCAATACTTATATAATTGTAATTGTGATTGGTGTCACAAAGAAGTACAGGGTGAGATCAGTAAATGAGGGAATTTGATCTGGTCTTAGAAATCAAGGAAGGCTTCCTGGAGGAATTAGCCTTTGAATAGGGGTTTAACACAGAAGCGGGAATTAACTGGCATAGAATGGGGAAGAGTGTTTGAGACAGAAGGAACAGAACAGCTGTGAGGTTGGGTGCAGAGAGCCTTGGGGAGAGAGCAAGAGATGAGTGAGTATGTTGGCAGTCAGCCCACGCGGGCCTCTCTGTGGAGGCTACAGTAGGAATTTTGGCGTTTGCTTGAGAGCCATAGGAAGCCCTTAGAGAGTTGTCACTCGGGGTGGCATCACAGAATATATGTTCTATAAAGATCTCTTTGGCTACACTATGGAGAATGGACTGAAGGGGGCAAGTAGGCACTGAGAGACAGTTGGCTACAGCAGTCATCCAGGCAGGAGGCGATGGTGGCTTAAGTGAAGGAAGTGGCATAGGAGACAGGATGAATTTGAAATACATTTTGGAGCTAAAATTAATAGAATTGGGGACCTGATTGAATGGTGGAGGGGTGGGAAGAGATAAACATTGAAGGACAGCTTCTAGGTTCCTGGCTTACACGGAAACCTATGGAGTGGGGCTAATTGGCTCTCATTTAACTGGCTCTGAAAACTGAGGCTCAGAGACAGGAAATGACTTGCTCAAGGTCACATAGCATGTGAGCGGCCGAGCCTGGATTCCGACTCAAGCCTGCCTGTCTTCAAAACCCGTGTTCTTCTTCTCCATGTTTTTTTCTCTGTAATTATCTCTTCCATGACGGCTTTGAGAAATGAGTGGCAGGTTTAGAGAGGCTTGGGGAACCCAGCTCCCTGTTGAGGGAACATCTGCAGTGAGGTGCCTGAGGCTTCTAGAATATCCATAGCTAGGAGCCCAAGCCAGAGGGCTGGACAGAGAGAAGCCTACAGGAGGGTGACTCAGGATGAACACAGCCTCCTCTGCCCTTGACGGCCAGGATATGTACAGCCTGAGGAACTGCAGCATCTCAGGATGAGCAAGGACCCTGAAGTCAGGCCTGGGGGGTGTATTCTGGCCCCATGACTTCTGACCTCTGTCTCTAGGACTCAGTTTTCTTTGCCTGTAAAATGATGTCTACCTTCCTACCTTGCAGGGTGATCACAAGACAGGTGAAGCCTTGGTACCGAGAAGGGGTGTAAATTGTAGCTATTAAAATTCTCTTATGCTAACCTTGGGGTTTGAGCAATATTGAGAGAGTCAAGCAGGTTTGAGATTCTGGGATGGAAATTCCCAGAGGTGGGAATGTTGCAAAAACAAATCCCCAGAGCGTGTGGGGGAAGTGGTCAGCACCAGTGCCAGCCTGGGTACCTAGAATTTGTACCCTTACTCTCCATGCTCAGAAAAATGTGTTCCTCTCCAGCCCACCCCAATCCACAGCACATCTCCCCTCCTCCAGGCCATAAATTCTCAGTGAACTTGTACCTGTCATGGCTGTCTTTTTGCTGATCTGACCTTTGTGAGTGACCCCTCAGCTTCCAGAAAGTGAGACCAGGTAGAGTTGCCCAGGCAGCTGAGTGACCTGGAGTGACTTAACCTTACTGTCCCCCTGCTAACTCAGGAATCCAGAAGTGATAAGACCATCTTTCCCAGAGTGTATTTAAGGATTCAATGAGATAATGTATGTGAAATGCCCACCATAGCAATAAATAGTGCTTCCCATTGGGTTGTCATTATAGGTTTGTGCCTGTCTCTCTTTCTAGGCCATGAACCTCACAGAAAGTACAGAACATACCTCTCTGACCTCTGAGTACTTAGAGGCTGGCAGGATGCCGGACACATAATAGGTGCTCAGTTAAGCCCTGTTAAATAAGTGTGCTCCCTTTTTGGAGTTCCCAGCAGTGACTTCCACATTATTAAGAGGAAGATGGGGTACAGGTTAGGAGAATGGATTGGGGGATCAGATAGATTTTGGGTTCATATCTTGCCTCTGACTCCTACCAGCTACGATGCTTCAAGTCACTTCACTTAACCTGCTTCCTTCTCTGCAAAATAGGATTAAAAGGCCACCTCCCAGGATTCTGTGATCACATAACTCATGCATGTGAAGTGCTTAATGCAGTTCATGATGGGAGCTGCAATTATGATGATTAATCAACTAACTCCCATGTATTGGGTTGGCCAAGATTTCGTTTGGGTTTTTCCGTAACATCTTATGGAAAAACCCTAATGAACTTTTTTGGCCAACCCAACAGGTGGCTGCCCAACGCAGTGGGACGAGTGCGTGGCTTTCCCAGCACCCCTCTGCCCTCCCAGATAACCTTGATTGTGGTTTGGGGAGCCATGTAGTTGCAGGGACTGGTTCCACTGCTGGTGCTAGGCAGGAGCAGGGCTAAGGCAACAAGCGCATTTCAACCCCCTGGCTCAGTGGTTGGTTTTGTGTTGGGCATGTGATCTAGACCTGTCACATCAGAGTGAACCTTAGGACTTTTGCTGGGAATTCTGGAACAACGGTGCTTCTCTGATACCCTAATGATCACGAATGAAGCGATCTTTTTCTTGGGAACTGCTGGGAGGTGTCCTGGGACAGTAAGGGAAGCCAGTTTTGAAAAAGGCAAGTTGAGTAAGAGAAAGAAACTGAGTCCTTTCTAGCACAGTTAAGCTGCTGGATCAAGCCTTTCCTGAAGGACTTTTCAAAAATTGTGAGCCAATAAATTGCCTTTATTATTTATGGCTGTTTGAATTGAGTTTTCCGTTCCTAGTAACCAAAGTCACCCTTATGGATACAACACATACATTTCTCCACCTTGTGTAGCTGTCACTTCCTTTCTGTGGGTGTGGTGACATCAGCTCAGGCCACACTTCCTCCACGAGCACATGGGCTCTGTGAGAACCAGCTGACACTGCTGCCTGTCGGAAACCAGACCACCCAGTAGCCGAAAGATTATGGAAACATAAAGAAAACCAGAGCAGGGAAAAATCCCAATGAATGCTTCCAGAATAACCAAAAAGAAAAAAAAAAAACCAAAACCCAAAAGTGGTGGCAACTCTAATAGCAAAATAATTGACGGCCACACTCCTGATTGAGGAGGGTGTATCCCAATCTAAACCACCTGAAGGGAGTATCATCCCTGCAGGGAATATTCCTTGCTTCTGGCCATCAGCATCTCCTCCCCTGCAGGCCAGCACTCTGGTTTCTTTTCCTGGAATTATGGCAGGGGTCCCACCTTCCCTAGCCAAAGGTGGGCTAAAAGAATAACCACAAAAAAAAAAAAAAAAAACCAAAACCCAAAAGTGGTGGCAACTCTAATAGCAAAATAATTGACGGCCACACTCCTGATTGAGGAGGGTGTATCCCAATCTAAACCACCTGAAGGGAGTATCATCCCTGCAGGGAATATTCCTTGCTTCTGGCCATCAGCATCTCCTCCCCTGCAGGCCAGCACTCTGGTTTCTTTTCCTGGAATTATGGCAGGGGTCCCACCTTCCCTAGCCAAAGGTGGGCTAAACAAAAGCTCCTTTACTGAGATGGAATCTTGAGTGGAAGAGGCTGGTCCCACTATCTCTGTGTCAGGATCCTCACCATACAATTCCAGTCGTGAACCCGATGTACCTTTTGCTATATAACTTCTGCAGCATCCTTGGTTCCCAAGCCTGGTGCTCTGGCCCCCTGTGGATCCTGTGAACTCCCAGTAGCAGCCTTCCAATATTTTTCCTTTTGCTGAAGCTAGCAAGATTCATTTCTGTTGTTTACAACCAAAGAGTCTTCAGTGATACACCTGCTGAAGGGTCTGCAGCAAGGTGGGAGGAGAGTCTGTCATTCATTGAGAAGCCTTGTCAAACACAGGCTGGGTGATTTCCCACAAGGCTCTGGCGATGCACTTTGTGGGTCCATTCTTGGGAAGGCAGACTGGGTAACTGTGAAGGGTGTCCTCAAAGTCATAGTGCGTTGTCAGGCATTGTCTGCAGGCTGAATGTATACCTATATAATGATGCTGAAGTGATGAATAAAATACAAATTAGTTTCAAGGAATTTCTGAATTCACATGTTAAAAAACCATTAGGTGGTTTATCGTCTAATCAATACTAAATGTAAAATCTGGGAAAACGTTTATATGGAAAAGGCGTGCTCCTCTTGAAAATGTTACAATCACAGCTGTGAGGGTGTGATGAGGCGAGGGTGTGTATTGCAGGACCATAGTGGTCATCTGTCCTTCCTGCCTCCAGTGCCCATTCTTCCTCCCTGCAGCACTGCACCCTGATAAAGCTCCGGGAGACTGGCTGCTCCCACTGGCTCCAAAGGTGGCCTGTGACTCAGATCTGGCCAATCAGAGCATTGGATTTCCCTGGCCACATTGATTGGCTCAGGGATGGGGAAGTGACCCAATCAGAGCCAATGAGAAGCAATGGGAGTTTCGCTGGGGCTTCTGGGAAGGAGCCACCCACCGTGAGTTGGAGGATTTAAACCTGAAGAGGCGTGGAGGTCTGTAGTGGCCGAAGGTGATAAGTTCTGAGGGCAAACTTGCCTGTGAACGGGGCCAGCACGCAGGAGAGGGGAGCTGAACTAGAGAGGGAGGAGCTGGGTCCTTGGAGAGCGGTTTGGGCCTCTCCTGAGGCCTCACAGAGCCAGCCTGCCCCTGGACTCCTCAGTGACCGGAGCCAAAGAATCCCCATTTCCTTAAGCCGTTCAGGGGTTCCAGCGGACACATGGGAGAGGTGGTGCTGGAATTCTGAGACTCATCCAGTTGTCATCACCCCAGAGAGTCCTGCTTCTTGAAGGGGCACATTCAGGGTAATTCAACCGAGTTGTGTCTCACCCCTGGCGGGGTGAGAATTCCACTGGGACCCGCCTCACCGTGGGGACTCATTTTAGAGTTGCCAGGTTTAGCACATAAAAATGTAGGACATCTCCTTAAATTTGAATTTCAGACAAACAACAAATCCTTTTTTTTTTTTTTGGAGTATAAGTATGTCTCATGCAGTATTTAGGACATACATATTATACTAAATAATTATTGTGTATCTGAACTTCATATTTAACTGAGCTTCCCGTATTTAATCTGGAAAACCTACCCCAGACTTCCTCTGAAGTCACCCTGGACGGGTTCATTCACAAGGTGAGGAAGAGGAGGAGGAGGAGGAGGAGACAGGCATGGTGCATGGTGAGCTGTCACTGGATGGACAGGGAGCCTGGTGATGTGAGAGGTGACTGGGGAGGAGCGAAAGGAGGGGAGGGAAGAGAGCAGAGAGGAGTGGGGTCACCGAGGGTGTCAGCAGATGGGGACCCTGAGGTCCTGCAGGGGAAGTACACTTTGCATGGCCATCACTGTGCCTGCAGTGGCTACCACCCCCGGGAGAGGAAGCTCTCCCATCCTCACCCCTGCTCAAGGAGTCCATGTTTGCACCTCATGACACCCCCCCCCCCGCCCCAGCTACAGTTAATTGCACAAGAATGGGTCCTGAGCCAAAGGCAGCCAATCCAGGGCCAGAATCTCATTGTGACTCAATGAGAAGAGCTAAACTGGCCTGAGCAGATCCCAGACCTGAGCTTCGAGATGAGGAGAGACTGAGGCAGCCAGAAGGGGATCTGAAGCTGGAGGAGATATGGAGAGAGGCTGAGAGGCCATGAGGGGCTGTGCAAAGGGGGGTCATGAGGGAGGGAAGCTGTGTGAAAGAAGAGGCTGAGAGGTCAGGAAACTAGGTTCTGAGCTAGGTCTTAGGGCTCCAGATAAGACCCCACTCTTGAGAAGTTCTCAGTCTAGTGGGATCAGACCCCTAAGGAGAATGAAGACTGGGACTCAGTGTACAGATAGTGAGGTATACAATATACTTCTGGGACTTAGAGGAAGAAAACTTAAACTCTGCCTGGCAAGAAAACTTCAACTCTGCCTGGAAAATTGAGGAGGGCTTCTTAGGGGAGGCGGCCCTTGAGCAGGGCCATGGAGGATGAATAGAAGTTTACTGGGAAAGAAGGCAGGAAAGGGGTCGAAGGCACTAGAAAGCAAGAGTTCCTGATGTGGTGAGGTTGGATTAGAGATGAGGACTTGGAAATTGCCTGTCTTGAGGTTACAAGTGGGATGAGACTGGCCAAGGAGAGAGCAGAGACCAGGGTCACAGGCTGCTGCTTTTGGGGGCCAGGTGGGCACATGAGTGAGCTAAGTTGGTCAGGTGTGAGAGAGATCTTATGGCTTTGTGGGTCTGCTTCTAGTTCCCATTTTTAAAAGGGCAGGGATCCAACAATTGCTCTCTTATTAAAACAAACCAGTGAAATGATGAAGAACAAATGTCCCATGGCCAACTGGAAGGTCCACAGTCTGCCTAAAACAAACTAGACTAGCCACTAGAAACACCAGGGGCACTTTTACAAAATAGGGTTCCTGGACGCCATCCCTAGAGAATATGACTTTATTGGTCCAGGGTGGGGCCTGGACAGCAAAATATTTTAATAGCTGCCCAGTTGATTTTGTGGTTCTAAGGTATCACCAGAGGTAAAAACCTGTGGTCCAAAAGGAATGCCACTTGGTACCTTGCAGGAATGTGTCTTCCCAAATTTTTGATTTTTCTTTTCCTTTCTTTTTAAAAACTATTTATTTATTTGGTTGTGCTGGGTCTTAGTTGTGGCCTGTGGGCTCCTTAGTTGCAGTTTGTGGGCTCCTTAGTTGCAGCTCACCAGTTGCTTAGCTGCGTCACTCAGGCTCCTTAGTTGTGGCATGCAAACTCTTAGTTGCGGCACGCATGTGGGATCTAGTTTCTTGATCAGGGATCGAACCCGGGCCCCGTGCATTGGGAGCGTGGAGTCTTAACTACTGCGCCACCAGGGAAGTCCCTTGATTTTTCAAGAAAAGCCCGAAATCTGGATTTTTCTGTGAAATAGCCTTATTTTAAAATGTTGGCTCAACTTCAAAGGCAAAATTGGGTAGTACTTACTATGGGTTGCTCTAAGCTCCTTTTCCTTACAACAACTCTATGAGGAATTTATCTTGTTTCGCAGATGAGGAAACAGAGGCATGGAGAGGCTGTGTAACTTACCCAAGGACCCGAGCTAGATAGGGTCAGAGCAAGATGCATACCCAGGCAAGTCTGGTTCCAGAGCCCATGCGTTTATCCACAGAACCCGTCTGCAGCCTGGCCCTGGCCCCCCCAGCAGTTTGTGACCTCTGGTGGGTGAGTAAGAGGAGAGAAGGGCTGGGGGCAATCTTGGTCCTGATGAGAAAGAAGGCAGAGTGGCCAGAGGATGGGTGAGCTGCATGGTGGCTGCCATCAGACCCCCTTTGAATGAATGGAAGGATGGAGCCCTTTGCCATCTGTAATGGCCTCCAGGATCTCTGAAGCCCCACCTGGCCCTGCCCAGAGAGTGGAGCCCAGCGGCTCTACCTCCTATGAGGCCTGGCAGGTTCAGACTTAGGTCTTCATGAAGTGCCCTGCCGGCCCTGGCAGCGCTGGCGGCGCTGGCTCTGCCGAGATGCTGCCGATAAATGGGCTCACCTGGTGGTGGGGCTGTTGCCAGGGGAAGCTTCAGGCTTTGTTTGTTGCTGTGACTCAGGATAGGTCATCATCTGGCAGCCATCACACCTCATGCCGTGGGCTCCAGGCTGGGGCCCTGGACATGTCTCCTTCTGAGGCTGGTCGGACCCGTCTAATGAGCCCTGCTCCAGGAGTCACCTTATAAGGGAATGTTATCTTCCCACAGGCTTTGAGGATGGGGCCTGGGGTGGGCTGGGGGGTGGGCATTCTGGGAAGGCAAGAGAATGGATTCAATTAACCAGCAGGATTGATTAAGGACAGGAAAGTGGCCATATTCCGTGGATCTACTATGTGTGCTGTGTCTTGCTAGGTGCCTTTGCATCCGATTTCTTAACATTTACAACAATTCTGAGGAATCAATGTTGTTATCTCCATTTTACAGATGAGGAAGTTGAAACTCAGAAAGGTGAGGTGATTTGGCCAAGTTTTCGTGGCTTGTAAGTGGAGCTGTGATTTGAGTCCAGGCTGTTCCTTGGTCATTCACCTTCTCTAGATATGTCCTGAGGCCTCTCCTTAAGACCCACCCCAATCCCACTCACTCCAGACCCCAAGGCTTGATCGACCTGCCCTAGTGGGTCAGGCTGTGTACGCCTCAGTAGCATATTCACAGGTCGCAGGCATCTTGGACTGACTGGACCAAGAGATGACAGATCTATGGGGACATGTGGGCATCTGTACAGATCAACTGCAGAGAGATTTGGGGCTGGTGATTGTTAACACACCGACCAAATCATACAACAGATCTGTGGCCACCAGGCAAAGAATCATCTTAGCTGAGTTAAAACTAAGAACAATGTTGTATGTCTTTAGCTAAAAAAGCAGTGATTATTTTGCTTTGCAGCTCACTTTTAACTTTACAAAAGTAGTTTAAAAATCAACATTGTTGTCTTTTCATCTCTGCTCAGCACTCTCTTCCTGCCCTTCTGCAGACAGGCTGCCCAGGTGGCATCTGGGCTTGTGTCTTTTGTTGCTTGTCTCTCCTCGCTTGTCTGTTCAGCCCCACTGGGCATGGGCATAGGCTGTATCCGGATGAAGGCCTCACCAGGAGGAGGGTCTGAACCTGGGTGATGGGGAGTTCCCACCATGGCCCAGGCAGGAACACTTCGTAGGATGGTCTTATTTTGTGGAGTGGCTGGACTCTGGGCCCCACTGGGAGGGAGGAGACCACGCCGAGCCCCAGTGGCTGCCCAGTCTTTAGTGAGAGGCCAGTTTTTTGGCCTGGTGTTCCAGGCCCTTCCCAGTCAGACCCTGGTCCACCCCTCTGGCCTCCTCCCCTGCCTTACCTCCCTGGCTTCAGTCCTGAGCCACTCTGCAGTCTCACTGTGTCATGCCTCCGTACCTTTGCACAGGCTCTTTGCTCTCCTAGGATCACCCTCCCTTACTTGCAGGGATACCCGGTGTGAAAGAGGCCAGCACTGGGTTAAAGGCATAATCAGTGCTTAAAAGTGCACCTTCCTTACCCTTCCCCCTCCCCATATCCTCAGGTCCATGCTCTAGTAGGTCTGTGTTTTATGACGAAGTGAGAGAGTGGTGTGGACATATATACACTACCAAATGTAAAATAGATAGCTAGAGGGAAGCAGCCGCATAGCACAGGGAGATCAGCTCTGTGCTTTGTGACCACCTAGAGGGGTGGGATAGGGAGGGTGAGAGGGAGGGAGACGCAAGAGGGAAGAGATATGGGAACATATGTTTATGTATAACTGATTCACTTTGTTGTAAAGCAGAAACTAACACACCATTGTAAAACAGTTACACTCCAATAAAGATGTTAAAAAAAAAGACCCAATGCAGCCAAAAATAAATAAAATAAATAAATTTATATATATATATATATATATATATATATAAAAGTGCACCTTCCATCCTCCCTCCCTCCTCTCTCCCTTCCTCTAACGTGGAAACATGGCCCTTCCTGCTCTAGGGGAACAATTAGTATGATGTGAGAGGCACAGTACCAAGCCTGAGAAGCCTCTAGTCTATGTGGGTGGAAGAAACAATGCCTACAGCACCCAGGATCCCTGGGCATTCTCCCCTGTCCTCTCAGTCCACTGTCTTGTGTGACTCTTCCCCCTTAGAGGTGGGACATGTGAGTTGCCTAAGCCAGCCTGGTCATCGTGTTCCCTCAGCCACGGGGGTTGGTTCATTCAGAGCCAGTGGGACATGATGAGATGCTGCTGGGACTGCTGGACGGACCCAAGCCCTCTTCTCCTGACTTGGGTCTGGACCTGGTTCTCCAGCCTGCCTGCCACTCTGTGAGCTCTCCACAACCCCCAGTAAGCACCCTTCAAGCTTAAGGAAGCCAAAGTGGAGTCTGTGGCTGGCAGTCAATGCACACACCCTACAAATCTACAAACTCCTGGGATAGAAGAGCTGAGAGTCAGGGCCCCAGTGGGGAGGAGAAGGTGGTGGTGAGAGTGTCTGGACGGAGGGGGATCCCATCTTGGCCCTGGATGGGACCACAGGGATCAGCTGTTCAGTCCCTGAGTGGTACCCATGCCCAACTCCAAGGGCTGCCCGGGCCAGGCAGCCAGGACTTTACCCAGAGGGGCCTCCTAACCCCAAACCTAGTCCTTTTTGCTGAGACCTGGGAGTGGGGATGGTGGGGCGCAGGGGAGGGAGGGGGGACTGCCCCTTCTAGGCTGGCACCATGACCATAACCACATTCCGGTGCCCAGAAGTGAATCCACGAGTGGAGGGGAAAAAAGGCCCTAAAGCTGGTGCGAGGCCGAGGAGAGAGGCAGGCACAGGCCTTTGTGTCCACACCTGTCCTTCCACAGCAGAAAGGGGGTGGTGAGGGTCCTGGGAGAAGGGGAATGGAAAGAACATTGGCTTGGAGCCAGGTGGATCTAGGTTTGAATCTACCTCTGCTGCTAATCAGCTGTGAGAGCTTGGGCATATCACCTTACCTCTCCGAGTCTCAGTTTCCTTGTGTGTAAAATGGGAATAATCCTACGTGCATCCTGGGATTATTGTGAAGAGTGAACAAGGGTGAATCTTGTAAAATTTTATGCGGGTGCTTGGCACAAGCAGAGAGTCCACCAGTGTTTGCTTTTATTGTGAGGAAGAATAAGAACCCTGCTTCAGACCAAGCTCGGTCAGTTTCCTAAAGAGTTGGCTTTGGTTTAATTCCAGTTCTGAGCTGGTGAACCTTCGGCAACTGACCGTGGGCTTCTTCTTCAGGTGTCAGTTTGCTCATCTGTAAAACGGGGATAATAGCATTTCCCATTTCAAGAGTAGATGTGAGGATTAAATGACGTAATGCACATAAAGTGCTTGGCATCATGCCTGGCACATAGTAGGTGCTCAGTAAATGTCAGGTCCCTCCTGCCCACCTCCCTGCTTTGTACTGGATATGAAGGAGCAGGTGGTGTGGGGAGCAGAGAAGCCCCAGACCTGGAATCAGAGAACTAGGTTCTGCCCCAGGCTTGGCATTGAATTGCTGGGCTTTCTTTGGGTGGGATCCTGACCTCTGCGTCTCTGTCGACCTCTCATCTGTTAAATGATGACCTTGGACTTGATGGTCCTGCTTCTGACTCTAAAATTCCATTCTACGAAAACAAGAACATTGCTACTTAAATAAAGGACTGAGGGCAGCCGCTCCTTACTCGAGATGGGGCTGTAACAGAAGGAGGCTGCACTTTCACTTCAGAAAACCCCCTTTTTTCCTTTCTTAAATTTTTTTTTTTTTTTTTTTTTTTTTTTTGCGGTACGCGGACCTCTCACTGTTGTGGCCTCTCCCGCCGCGGAGCACAGGCTCCGGACGCGCAGGCTCAGTGGCCATGGCTCACGGGCCCAGCCGCTCTGCAGCATGTGGGATCTTCCCGGACCGGGGCACGAACCCGCGTCCCCTGCATCGGCAGGCGGACTCTCAACCACTGCGCCACCAGGAAAGCCCCTTAAATGTTTTTTTAAAAAAAATAAATTTATTTACATATTTATTTTTGGCTGCGTTGGGTCTTGTTGCCGCATGCGGACTTTTCTCCAGTTGTGGTGAGCGGGGGCTACTCTTCATTGCGGTGCACGGGCTTCTCATTGCGGTGGCTTCTCTTTGCTGCGGAGCACTGGCTCTAGGCGTGCGGGCTTCAATGGTTGTGGCGCGCGGGCTTAGTAGCTGTGGTGCACGGGCTTAGTTGCTCCGCGGCATGTGGGATCTTCCCGGACCAGGGCTTGAACCCGTGTCCCCTGCATTGGCAGGTGGATTCCTAACCAGTGCGCCAAAACCCCTTGAGAGGCCCTTTTTGATTATGAAAGGGCAGGGTCTCCCCACCCGACCCCGCATCGGGCCTGGTCTAGAAGAGGAAGTTCCTTGTAAAGTGAAGGACATGGGTCTGTGTAACGAGGAGGAGTTTGGGAGTCACCTCTGGGCCGCTGGAGAGAGACTTTGGGAGGCCCAGGACTCCAAGCAGGGTGGGGATGGGTCGTGGGCTCTTTGGTAGAGAGGGCCTTGGGAACGTGGGACCGGCCAGGGCAGGGAATGGTCTGGCAGCGAGGGCCCTGGAATGTCCCAAACAGTAAGTGAACTGGTCACTTTGGTGGTGTTGCTGGTTAGGTCCAGGAGTCTCCCTTCTTTCCCTGAACCTTCAGTGGGCTCTGTTGCACACACAGCCTTGTGTCCGTGGCCTTTGGGGGTGAAGGAGTCATGGCAGAGGCTGCACACAGGAGCAGAGAGGGGCGGCAGACAGCAGGATGCAGTGGAGACGTGGCTCAGGTCAAGAGCAGATTTAGGAGTGGAGGGAGACAGGAACCTTAAACCCTCTCACAAGGTCCCAGGAACATCAAGAAGGGCTCTGGGCTTTCTGAAGTATGGGGCATAGGGTTTTGAATGATTTTATTTTGAAATTAAGGCCACGGTGAACCTAGAGGACATGGTGACATTGGGGTTTTGTTTTTATATTTGTATGATTTGGATCGGCAGAGAGGAAACACTATTCCCTGTTGGATGGGGGTGGGGCTGGGGAACGGCATGACCCAGGCCTGGAGCTGAGAAGCATGGGTTGGAGTGGAGGACTCTTGGATGGTGTTGCTGTGGAGGGCAATGGGTTTGGGTCACAAGGACCTGGCATGCTAGGTAAGAACCTGATTTTTTATATAGGCAGTGGGGCGCTATGGAAGACTACAGCAGGAGGGGGACAAGAAGCAAGCCGTGGGAGGATGGCTCCAGACGCATGTAGGGGAACTGGGGTGGGACGAGGACAGGCAGGAGGTGGGGAATAAGCCTTTGGTGTAGAGGACCATTCCGTGTACAGGGTTTGTTGTGGCCAGATCAACACAGGTGGGTTACCAAGGGTGGGTGTGATGCCACCTCTTGTGAGAGAGGGCACCTGTGTGATGGTCCTGGTGGCAGCCCGATTTCACCTGCATCAACCACTAGCTTCCTTGTAATCTCCACCTTTCCTGTGACTCAGTTCCCCTGAGGACCTAACACAGAGCTGGGGGAATTTTTGAAGTTCTGTCATTTCGGAGGTGACTCGGTTAAATGGGCAGGGCTGGGAGAAGGGGATCTCTCACCCCAAGAACTTTTGTGTAAACCCCACATCTTCATGGGTTGCGGCTGAGATCTAGCCACCACACCTGCTGATCTTGTTTGATGGATGGGGAAACAGGCCTAGAGATGTGAAGGGATCTGTGTAGGCTTGAGTGGCCGGAGCAAAGGCCTGGGTCCAGTTCAAGTTCAGTCACTTTCTGTGTGACCCTGGGGGAGTCTCTTCTCTCTGGGCCTCTGTTTTCTCAACTGTATGCTAGGATAATGCAGTCTCATCCTCCCATTTTCTTGCCTTCCTTCCCCTCACCATAGACGCCATCCTTGCCCAGGCCTTTGGTCCCCTGTGCAGGTCCTGGATGTCTTTATAGCTCACAGATGCTCCGCCACCTTCTCAGCCTGACACCAGCTCCCTTCTCCTCCTAGGAGCCTGCTTTCCTTGGGGACACTCCTTCCTAACCCTGCCATGCTCTGGCAGGCTGGGATCCTTCTCACTGCTGTCCCCCTGACCTCCCTGCCACCCTGCACATTCCCTGAAGACTGGGATCACGCCCTTCCCTCCACTCCATCCTACTGTCATCCAGGGTGACTTTAGTGACTTCGTGGATGGCCTGTCTAGCACCTGGTCACTCAGTTCCTGGACTGTCTCGTCTCCAGTGACTCCATTCCCTCCGCCTGCCCACCCCGTGGCCACCCTGGGCCTCATCATCCCCCAGGACTGCCTCCTCTGAATCCCTACTCCGAGCTCCACTCCCCGACGGTGAGCAGCTCCTGTCCTCCTGCACCGACACCTGTGCTGAGCTGGCAGCTTCCTGAGCCCTTCCTTTCCCTCCCCCAGGCCTCCATCTGCCCCCAGAGCCCCTGGTCCTGATCACCCCACCCTCCTCTCTCTGCTGCTTTGCTTACTTGAGCATCACTGAAGAAAATCGCTGCCTGGTGGGTCACAGCTGCTGCAGATGCACGGTTTCCAGTCACAGCTGGGCCCTCAGCACCCCCTTTCAGGCCCTTTTCTTGAGCGGGTGGTCCCCTCTCCAGGCCCTCATCACCTCACCTGGCCTTCATCACCCTCCTCGGGGCCCCTGGCTGTTTCCCGCCCTCTCACATGGAAGGGGTGATCTTGCCTGTTGCCTCCTCAAGACCCCCAGGCCTTGGTGGGAACGTCCTTGATTTCCCACCCCCTCACCCCTCTCCACACCATCTTCACCTTCTGTCCTCTGGCCCCCAGGTTGAGGCCTTCTGCCTGGTGATGGCTGCTCCCTCCACTCTCTTTTGGACCATTGTTCTCTCCCATCTCCCCTGGGGCCTTGCACCTTCAATAATTCCCATTCTCTTTGACCCCTTCACCCCACTTCTCTGGCTCTGCCCTTGTAGCCTATTATTATGTTTAAGTCCTCATAATAGGACCCTCAAGGACCCTTGAGGACCCTCATCCTCAAGATAAAGGACCCTTGATCCCATGTCTTGTCTCTAGGTACCAAGCTCATCCCTTCACCTGGAACCTCCCAAGTGTGGTCAGCTAACATGCCTTCATTTCCCCCTTTCATGCTTCAGGGCATTGCCATCCACCCTCCCGAGTCATCCTGCAGAAGGACGTCAGTAACCTCGTTGCTCAATCCAGTGGTTAACCCTTTATGCCTCAGCTAATGCATCCTACCATTTTTTTTTTTCCTTTCTGGAAAGTTCCCCCTTCTGTTTTAGAGTCTGCCAGTGGCCTCCCCTAGAGCCATTCTCCCCTGGTTCCTTACTAACAGAAGCCAGGTTTTCTTTTGGAAAGCAATGTGCTCTGCTAAATGGCCACATTTCCCAACCTCCCTTGCACCTGGGGTAGCCGATGAGGTATAAGTGAAAGCTATGGGAAAGGATGGGAAAGGGCTTCCAGGAAATCTGTTTTAAAGAGTCCGAGCAGTATCAGCAAGGAGGCAAATTTCCTACTCTTGTTTCTTCCTCCTTCTTGCTTCTGGAACGTGAACATGATGGCTAGAGCTGCAGCAGCAATCTTTTGATGATGAAGTGAACTTGAATGTGGAAATTAGGGCTAAAAATAGCAGAGCAAGAGACAGAAAGAGCCTGAGTCTTGGATGATTGTGGGTTGCCTCCCTCCAAACTTCTTTTTATGTAGGAGGAAATAGAACCTGTATCTTGATTAAGCCACTGATTGGGTTTTCTGCTGCTTACAGCAGAATCTAATCCTAGGCTATGCAACTTCAGAATGGTTTCCTGGCTTTCCTATCTTTCAGACTGTTACCCCTCTGTCTCCATTTGTGGGTGCCTTTATTGTCCTGCTCCTAAAATGTGGGGACCCCCAGGCCTCTGTTCTGGGCCTCCCTTTTTTTCTGTATCCCATATTTCCTAAGTAATCTTCTTCTCGCTCCTGGCTTCACATCATATGCTGGTGACTTACAGTTTTCAGCACAGACCTCCAGACTCCAATATTCAACCAGAACCCTCAGTTCTGTGGCCCCCGAGTTCTTCCTCCTGCCAATGTCTCCTCCCAGGACCCCCAGCTCAGCTGGTGAATCTTCATCCACTTATTTGGCCAAGTTGCAAACCCTGAAGTCATTTTCCTCTTTTTCCTCGTCCTCCTACTGCCTCAGCTCCTCACATGCAGTCATTCATCAAGATCTAGAAAGTTACCACTTCATACCCATCAGGATGGCTGTTATCCAAAAACCAGAAATAACAAGTGTTGGCAAGGATGTGGAGAAGTTGGAACCCTTGTGCATTGCTGGGTGGGAATGTGAAATGGTGCAGTCACTGTGGAAGACAGTATGGCGATTCCTCAAAAAGTTGAGCAAAGAATTACCAGATGATCCAGCAATTCCACTTCTGGGCATATACCCCAAAGAATTAAAACTGGGTCTTGAAGAGATATTTGTACACCCAAGTTCATAGCAGCATTATTCACAATAGCATAAACGTGGAAGCAACCCAAATGTCCACTGATGGACGAATGGATAAACAAAGTGTGGTATATCCATACAACAGGATGTTGTACAGCTTTAAGAAAGGAGATTCAGATACTTGCTACAACATGGATGAACCTTGAAGACATTATGGTAAGTGAAATAAGCCAGTCACAAAAGGACAAGTGGAATCCTGTGATTCCACTTAAATGAGGTACCTTGCATAGTCAAATTCATAGAGACAGAAAGTAGAATGGTGGTTGCCAGGGCCTTGGTGGAGGGGAAATGGGGAGTCAGCGTTTAATGGCTATAGAGTTTCTGTTGTGGAAGAAGAAAAAGTTCTGGAGACGGATGGTGGTGATGGTTACAAAACAAAGGAATGTAGTCAATACCATAGAACCGTACACTTAAAAATGGTTAAAACGTAAATTCTATGTTATGTATATTTTACTACAAGAAATCTAGCAGTTTTTCTTTCTAAATTGTCTTATTCTCCTTCACACCTTTGATTCTCAGTGAGACCACTGCAAAAGCTTCTCTCTGGTCTCCCTGCCTCTGATTTCACTCTCAGTGTCCATAGCCCAACCCCCTCTTAATCAGAGTGTTGTTTCTAAACCTCAAATCTTGTCATGTCAGTTCCCCCCATAGGGCCATCCGGGGTCCCCACTAATTCTAAGCCCCTTAGCCTGGCCTTTAAGGGCCCCCCTGATCTGCCCTCTGTCTCCCTTTCTAACCAACACCTACCTTTTTTGGGGTCCAGTAATTCATCGAGTGCCCTGGGCTGGTTCATGCCTCCGTGCCTTTGCAGGTGCCGTTCCCTCTGTCTACTCACAGTGACATCCCATCTTCCCCCCTTTGCACAGCCCATTCAAACTTTTTTTTTTTTTTTTTTTTTGTGGTACGCGGGCCTCTCACTGTT
>NC_041216.1:17445036-17455450 GCF_002837175.3 Physeter macrocephalus
CAGGCTCAGCGGCCATGGCTCACGGGCCCAGCCGCTCCGCGGCATGTGGGATCCTCCCGGACCGGGGCACGAACCCGTGTCCCCTGCATCGGCAGGCGGATTCTCAACCACTGCGCCACCAGGGAAGCCCCCATTCATCCTTTAAAACGCTGCTCTGGAGTCTCCTCCCTTGTGATGCCTTCACTAAACTGTCTCTTCTGGCCTTCGTACCACTCCTTTGCCGTCTCCGTCTATTGCTGTACACATCACGCTGCACTGTGATTATCTGCTCACATGTCTGTCTTCAGGCAGCCCTTCAGCTTCCCTACTCTTCATCCAGGAAGTCCTTTTTTTTTTTGTTTGTTTGTTTTTTTGTGGTACGCGGCCCTCTCACTGTTGTGGCCTCTCCCTTTGCGGAGCACAGGCTCCAGACGCGCGGGCTCAGCGGCCATGGCTCACGGGCCCAGCCGCTCCGCGGCATATGGGATCTTCCCGGACCGGGGCGCGAACCCGGTTCCCCTGCATCGGCAGGCGGACGCGCAACCACTGCGCCACCAGGGAAGCCCCAGGAAGGTCTTTTTGACTCCTCCAGCCCACAGTGCTATCCACCTTCTCTGTGCTCACAATCTCTCACAACCCACTGCACGTATCATTTCAGTGTTTGATTGGACAGTGTCTTGTCTTCAGTTCTCTCATGAGGACTAGTCTTGCCTCTGATGAGCTGGTACAAAAAGCTCCTGGGTTGCAGGGACCATGGCCTCAGTTCTCCTGTTCTCTAGCCCCCAGTATGGGGCTGGCTGCCTGAAAGAAAGGCAGGAATGGACATTTAGGGAGCAAGCTGGTGCCAGACACTCTGGCCCCTGCCATGGCATTTCATCCTCCCAAGGACTCTGAAATGAGGGTTATCATTCCCATTTTACAGACGAGGAAGCTGCAGCTCAGAAGGTCAAGGGTCTGGGATCACGCAGCATGGCAGTGGGGGAGCAAGGATTTGAACCCAGGGGGATCAAGCTTGTGCTCTGCTCCTAGCCAGAGTCTGGGCCCAGAAAGACTCACTGGGTTGGACTGAGTTGAGTGAGCATGTCTCCCACACATGTGGCAGTGTTTGATTTTTCCAGCAAACTCAAGTACATGCACGGTGGAGGCGGCATCCAGGGGAAACAGCTTGTGTTGGTCCTGGCTCTGCATGTGGGGACGTGTCCAGGGTTGTCGAGGCCAGGTGGGGAGTTGGGTGGCCTTAGGGGCAGTAGGTGAGTTTCCCTGGTGTCCCAGGAAGCTCTCAGTCTATGGCGGCTGCCCCAGGGGCACGGCCATCCTCTGCAGTAACAACTGTTCGCATATTTCTGGATTTTATTTTATTTTTTTTTTTGCTGAGATCGTGGGCAGCTCCTGTCACCTCCCTGGCTCTCGTTTTCCTCATCTAAAAAAATAGGAATTAAAATAGCGTCTCTCTTTTAGATTCTGGGGACAGATCCTTTGCAAGGCTGGCTGTGGCGGTGCCTTGATTACAAAAAAAGTCCTATGAGTTTTGAGAGACTTTGCATCCTCTCGGGGAGCCTGTGGCAGAAAGGTCAGGGAAGGATCACCAGTCCCAGTTTACAGATAAGAAGGACAGGGCCTCTGGCCGTGGACAGATTTGCTCTCTTCCCACAGCTGGTGAGAGAAGAAGCTGGGACCACTGAGGTTTTTGAAGCAAGTCCAACAGCCTTTCTATTTGACTTTGCCTGATAGATGGAAGCCCGCAAATAAGAGGCTAAATAATTGGAATTTAGGGCTAAGGGATGGGATGGAGAGTTTAATGCTGAGGGAGTGAGCACCGGGGAAAGATCATTGCATTACTAGTTTAGAGGACCAGAGAGGGAAAGTTAGTTGCCCAAAGTCACAGAGCAGGTTGGTGGAGCTGAGTCTAGAATTAGCTACAGTGACAGGACAATAACAAAAAAACAAAAAACAAAAAAAAATAAGAAGAAGAAAAAAAAGAGACCAACTAGCACTATTTTCTCTATCTGTTCAGTAAGGTAATAGGTGCTCTATATGTACAAATGCAGTTACTCTTCCCAGCAGCCTGCAGCCTCTACTGCTATGATTGTTTTCAGATGTAGAATTGGAAGCTCAGTGAGGTGGTCTGAACTGTCCAGAGCTTACGCTTGGTTAATGGGAAGCCAACATTTGAACCTGGTCCGGCACCAAAGCTGGTGTTCTCAGCCACTCTGTCCCACCTCCACACTTGCCCATGTGTGTGAGTCGGTAAACGTAGCGTATTGACCAGGGGCTTTGCGGCCCCAGAGAGCTGAGTCAGGGCAGACGGCCAGGCTGGTTGCTGGGTGCCAGCTGTCAGGTGCTCAGCTCATGGGCAGCCAGGTGTGCAAAGACTCCATTAAAAGGAGCATAGGGTGTAGGGTGTGGGGAGCACACCGGTCAGGGGGTCAGGTGGCACATACTCCCCACGCAGACCTTGGTTTCCCCCTCATGAAATGTAGATGTTAACTAATTTCCAAGGTGCTTCCCAACCCCACATTCCTGGCCTCCCTGCTCAAGGGGGTTCTTGGTTGAGGTTTGGTGGGGGTGAGCCAGCTGAGCCCCTCCTCCTCCCCCAAGGTGTGAGCCACCCGGGAACGTGGGGCCGGCTGTCATGGCAACCTGTGTTGCGAAGTGACGTAATTGGAGTTCCAAACGTGTGAAATCAAATACAACATCTGCAAACACAGCCTGGGGGTCGGCATGGCAACCGCGGGCACCAGGATGGGCAGGCGCTCTCTGCCCCGCAGCAGCCAGCCTGTCTCTGCCACCAGGCGAGAGAGCACTCTGCCCCCTCTCCACACAGGCCACACCACCTCCCTCTCCTAGGGCCTCTGCAAGACCCTCTGCTGCTGCCCCCTCCTCTCCTCTTCTTCCTTCTTCCTCTTTTGGCTTCTCTGGGAAGCAGTTCTGCCAGGTGGTTAGGGAGTCGACACTAGCATCAGACAGATCTGGGTTCACGTTCTGACACAGCAGCTCTGAGGTTGGGCAATGGGCTTTACCTCCGGAAACTTACTTGCCTTAAATTGTGACTGTTATCCTATACGTTCCCTTCTTTCTTCCCCTTTGTTGTTCCTTGTCCTGCCTTCCACCCTTAGGGGACCTGCAGGCCCCAGGAGTGACAGTGGCCTGGAGCCTGGACACCCAGGCTATGAGTCAGACCCTATATGGCTTTGCCTGTGATCTCAATCTTAAGTCTTCCCTTCCTTGGACCTGGGTCATCTCTGTAAAATAAAGATGTGGTCCCTCTGTCTCTTTCAAAGAGTGGCCCACAGGCCATCTGCATCAGCATCACGGGGGGGCCAGGTTAGCAGTGCAAATTCCTGGACTGTCCCCCTTGATATTTTGATCCAAGTAGGTTTGGGTTGGGATCCAGGACTCTGTTTTAACAGGCTCTCCAGGTGAACTGAGAGATACCCCAATGTGAGAATCCCTGGACTAGATGGTTCCTGTGGCTCCTATGCCTGGCTCTGATTGGCCCCCAAGACCCAATGCCTGGCTCTGATTGGCTACCTTCCAGGATCCTCTTTTTATTTTGTAGCACTGTTGCTGCCAGGCTGAGGCAGCCTTCCTCTGGTTTCTAGCTTGTTCTCTCCCATTTGTTCAAGCAACAGATGTTTCTTGTGCCAGGCCTTGTGCCAGATACTTACCTTTCCCACACGAGTGAAGGACGGGGGCTGCTGTGTGTGTTTGGGGGCGGGACTGAGAAAGTAGAGACTAAGAAGCCACTCGCCACTCTGTGACTCAGTTTCTTCGTGTGTAAATGGGGATAATGATTTGTTAATGAGAGTGTCCTGCCCTTCCTGAGCTGGGGTGGGGCTCAGGCGTGAGGATGACGAAGACACACCTGGGAACCTGGCATGCCAGGCACTGTGCTAGGTGCTTTGCATGGTTAACTCACTCAGTGCTCCCAATCCCTTGTAAGGTGGGAGCTCTTTCCCTTTACAGTTGAGAAAACTGAGGCTCAGAGAGGTGACTTGACTCATCTGAGGTCACTCAGCAAGTAACCACTTTGGATTTAAACCATTTCTTGGCCTCACACTCTCCTCCAGCTATTGTTTTTCTCCTTCTCGCCTCCCTGCTCCTTCCCCTTCTCCCTCTTCCTCCTCTACTTTCTTTTTTTTTTTTAAGATTTTTTTTTTGATGTGGACCATTTTTAAAGTCTTTATTGAATTTGTTACAATATTGCTTCTGTTTTATGTTTTGGGTTTTTTTGGCCACAAGGCACGTGGGATCTTAGCTCCCCGACCAGGGATTGAACCCGCACCCACTGCATTGGAAGGCGAAGTCTTAACCACTGGACTGCCAGGGAAGTCCCTCCTCTATTTTCCATCAAAAGGTCTAGAGAGAGTCTTCTGCATTCATGGTCAGTCTCCATGTCTTAACTTGCCAGCCACTCCTTACCCCCTGCAGTCTGTTTTCCCCACCTCCCAGTCCCACCAAGCGTACCGAGGAATATCCTGGGACAAAACCCCACGGTCTTGACATCTCAGAAGCACTGAAGCTGGAGGTTGCTCTCTCCTCCTGGAAGTCCACTCTCCTCCCCGGACTTTCCGTCCCCCCACCTCTCCTGGGTTTCCTTAATCTCTTAATTTAAATCCTTTAAAAAACCCAAACGTTTGTTGGGCATGTGTCCGTTCTGTGCTGAGTGGGGGGATATATGGGAAACAGAACCTCCAGGTCCTCGTTCTCTTGAGTGGGTAGCACATTGGGGAGCATGGTCCCTGGCCTGCACCTCCTCTTCCTGCTCCCTGCTGGTGGATGCTTGGCTGGTTCTCCCATCTCCCTCCTCTGCCAGCTGCTCCTCTCAGTACACTCTTTCTTTACAGTTTTGTCTGTTCCCATGACTTTGGCCCCCACCTGCAGCCTGCGGAGTCCCCAGCCCCTAGTCCAGAACATTCTTTAATGAACTCCAACCTGGGATGTCCGCAGGCCACCTGGATCCCAACACCTGCCCCTAACTGTTCTCTGGACTTCAGATGTCCCCTCTAGTCCCTGCTCCACTGAGTTGCCGTGGTGCTTTCTCTGTCACACTAGTCTGACTGTGACTGCTCAGAACCACAAGGTGGAATCCTCACTCTTTGGCCTGTCTGACTCCTACTCATCCTGTGAGACTCAGCCCCGACATCACATCCTCTGGGAAGTCCTCCAGGATTGATCAAGTGACTACTCTGTATGCCCCCAGCACAGGGGCTCCCCTCCAGCACTGTGGGATCCTTGAGCCCAGGGGCCTGGCACAGAGTGAGGCACCAGTGAATATGCCTTGAATAGAGGCCAAATAGCTGTAAGCTCACAGAAACCTAGTCCAAACCTCTTGTTTCACCAACAGAGACATGGAGACCCAAAGTCTCAAATGGAACTAACAGCAAAGCTAAGACTCAGCCCCAAGTGCCTAGATCCCATTTCAGAGCCTGCCCCATCAGACAAGGCCAGGATGGTGAGAGGCCACTAATGAGACAGAGCTTGGCATGCTGAATTATCTTGTGACCCTGTCATATGCTGGGCTTATTTTCTTCCAGACAGAGGCAATCAGTTCTTTGCACTTGTCCAGCGAGATGGTCCTCACAATAAATAGGTAGGTATTCACAAAGTGCCTACTGTGTGCCAAGCACTTGGCCTGGTGCTTTCACACACATTGTCTAGCTTCTGTTGTTTTGGGGGAGGACCCAGGAGGGATGTGGAAGACAAAGAGTTTCCTCAAAGGCAACATCACATGTGCGGCACCTTGACCTCTTCCCTGAGTGCTGGATGCACAGTGGGTGTATGTTGAGGTTGGCAGTGCATGGAGGACTTGCTGGTTGGACCGCAGGGTGCAGAGCTGAGCTTGATTAGAGAGTCATTGGAGCCCCGTGAGGGTGCAGAGCTGAGTAACTGGAACACCAAAAGCACTTGACCCCAGACCCTAGGCCTGGGGTCTCCTTCTGAGTGCCATGTGGATGGGTGCCTTTAGGATGGGGTCTGAGGCAGTGAGGTGCTCCAGTACCCAGCACAGCCCTGGCTCTCAGGAGGCCCTCGTACATGGATGTTGTGTGGCTTTAACCACCCATGTGACCTTAGAGGTGGCCACGTCACTCGGACCGCAGTCTCCTAGTGGCAAAATGGGAGTCCTTATTCTTTCCAGTGGACATGGCTTAAAGACCTTAAGGTCTTCCTATGTGTCAGGCCCTCCCCTAAGATTTCAAATGTACAAACTCATTCAGTCCTCACGACTATCCTTTGAGGTTGGTACTACTTCAAACCCCATTTACAGATGAGGAAATTGAGGGCCCAGAGAGGTAACTCGCCCAGGGTCGTGCAGCTGTTGGGTGATGGAGCCAGGATTCAAACTTGGGCCATCTGGCTCCAGAGCCCATGCTCCTAACCACTAGGTTCTGTGGCCTTTTTGATCAGCTTCCCATTGCCATGGGATAAATCCAACTGCTTGACTGTGGCGCATGGGTGCTGGGTGATCTGGCCCCTGTCTGTATTGGGCCTCCCAGGTCTGCTCCCTACCTTGTCCCTACAAGACTTGCTATCAGGTGCTATTTGTTTGGTGAATTAATTAAGTATACAAATGATTGGAAGAAATTAGTTTCAAAAATCATTTAGAATTTTACCCATACCTATTTCCAAAAGCTTCTGGGATTGCTTGCGAAATAGAACATAATGAACGTAGAAAATTAAAGATGAAGATGCAGCAAAACCCACTGAAGTCAGCCAAGTGGGCCAAGTGTGTTGGGCTCCGTCATGCAGGCTTCTCAGCAGTCAGAGGCCGAGCTAACATAAATCGCCAAAGAAGTCAGAGTGGCTTTATATTTTCCCTCGTGTGTCTCAGTTTCCTTACCTGTAAAATGGGGATAATAATAATGTTTACCTCATAGAATTATTGAGAGGAAGAACTGAGTTATAATTTGTGAAGTGCTTAGAACAGCGCCTGGCATGGAGCTGATGCAATACAAGAGCTGCTGTTGTTATTATTCCTAAAGGGTAGATCTACATGTGTGGTTGGAACTAGAACCTCATTTCTGGGACTTGATTCAAGGAAAGATGTGAAAAAGGGGCCTGGGGTATATCTTAGTTTGACTATATTTGCAAAGGGCAAATACATTTAAGACATGAATCTAATCCAAATGTGCTATTTATCCCTGTCTTGTCCTTTGATTGCCATGGGGCTCAACTCCTCTTCTCCACTCTTCTATGGGAGCCATGGGAGGACCTGCCCTTCCCAGGGGGCTGGCCTCCTTCGGACTGGGGAGGCTGGGAACCCCTCAGCTGCAGTCAGGGCTCACCGCCACCCGCTTCCCCAGCCTTGGCAGCTGGTCCTGTGGGGGGACAGGTGAGAGGCAGGAGCACTAGAGTGGGGAAGTTGCCAAGGCTTACCCATGGTGACTGTTCCTGTCCATCTCCAGCCTGCTTGTTTGGGCAGGAGACATGATGGGTATATGGGCAGATGGAGGGATGGAGGGCATGCCCTTTCTCATCTCCTGTAGGCTCTCCTGGTGTCTGGGAGGTGCTGAGCCCTGGGCACAGCAGAGACTAGTGGGCGGGCCTGGGGATTGGGAGAGTGGAGGGTGAGATCATGGTGGCAGGGAGAAGCTGGCCTGGCTAAAGCTGTGGGCTTGGGAGCCAGGTCCTTATCCTGCTCCCACCACTGACCTTGAGAAAGTCACTTCTTGCCCAGGGCTCCATTTCTTTGTCTCTAAGATGGAGATCATAATCTTGTCCTTGCAGGATCCTTCTAAAGGTGAAATGGGAACACGGATGTAGGACTGAGTGAAAGGTCTGGACCATTCAAAGCCTGGAATAAACGGTCACTGCCATTTTTATAACTCATACCAGGGGCTCTCGCCAACACGCTGGGTCTACATCGCCAGGAAGTGGGCACATGACCAGGCCTGGCCAATCAGAGCATTTCATCCCTTGGACCACAGAGACTGGTTAAGGGATAGACCCAAACTTGGCCAGTGAAACCAAGATCTGGGACTTTTGTTGGAACCATTGGGAAAGAGACCTTCTTTCTGCTGGGGTTATTGAGAGGGTAAAAGGCCAACCTGGAGCTGCTGGTGGCCATTCTGCCTTCATGAGGTGAGGGACTGTTCACCTGAGGGTTAGGCTGGCTCAGAGATGGGGAGAAGGAGACAGAAGCCTGATGTAATGGCTGATGGTCTGCAGTCAGCCTTGCCTGAAGCCAAAGCAGACTCGTGTGTGTGTGTGTGTGTGTGTGTGTGTGTGTGTGTGTGTGTGTGAGTCAGTAATCTCTCCCGGGGCTTCCCTGGTGGCGCAGTGTTTGAGAATCTGCCTGCCAATGCAGGGGACACGGGTTCGAGCCCTGGTCTGGGAAGATCCCACATGCCGCGGAGCAACTAGGCCCGTGAGCCACAACTACTGAGCCTGCGCGTCTGGAGCCTGTGTTCCGCAGCAAGAGAGGCCACGATAGTGAGAGGCCCATGCACCGCCATGAAGAGTGGCCCCTGCTTGCCACAACTAGAGAAAGCCCTCGCACAGAAACGAAGACCCAACACAGCCAAAAAAAAAAAAAAAAAAAAAAAATCTCTCCCTTTCATGCTAGTTCCTGTCACTTGTAATCAAAATGGTCCTGAGTAATGAAGGTCAATTCAAGGCCATGGCAAGCCTGGTGGATTCTGTTCTGAAATGCCTGGTTTTGGGGGAGTGAAATAGACACAGTCAGGAGATGAGCCAAAACATACCTTTCCTAGAAGGTAGTTTGGCAAAGGGGGAGGCTTCATGAGGGTCACATGGTTGAGGAGACAGTGATAACTGTGGACATAGCCACATAGTTCATTCATCCATTCATTCATTCCACCACTCTAAAGTCCTTCCCAAGCACCTCCTTTGTGTCAGACAGTGGCACAACACAGTTCCTCTCCTCATGGAGCTTAGTGGGAAGATGCATGAATATCAAGTGATAACAAGTGCTCTGGATGTCACTGGGGGAGAAGGGCCAGTAGCTCTGGGTGGGTGTAATGCGGATGGAGAAAGGCTTATCTGATGAAATGATATTAAGCTGAGTCTGAAGGAGGGAAGGGTTGACTGGGGAAGTGGTCAGGCAGGGGTAGGGCAGGAGGGTGCACCAAGCAGATGCACGGACGAGTTTGAGGGACGGGAAGGAGACGCTTCTCTTGTTGTGCGGGGGGTGTTTGGGAGGAGGCAGGGAGGGGCCAGGAGACCACGGAGAGGCTTTAAAGAGGATGATGGCAGAGATGGAGGGCAGTGGGGCAGTGCTGGGCTGGGAAGTTCAGGAAACGGGGGTGGGGGGTTGGGGTGTGGAAGGACCAGGAAGGGGGACAGGGTGAGGGCACTGCTGAGGGTTGTGAGTGTCACAGGAGTGTTTGAGGTGGCCTTCAGCTGGAGAAAGGTGTCCAAGAATCTTGATGTGAAGTCTGGAGTCTAGGGTTGGAACGTTCCAGAAGGAGAGGCTACCCAGGAAGAAGGCTCTGGCTCAAGGATGAGGAGGAGAATGGGGAGGAAGGCCAGGTGAGAGTGAGCTTTTTCTCCTGAACACCCAGCCCCCAGGTCAAGGACATCACCTGCACCCCCAGGACACCCCCTGCCCCATGTGCCCCATTCCACTCTGTAGCCATCCCTCAAAGGAAATCACTATCCTGATTTCTATCAACATAGATTAGTTTTGCCTGTTTTCATACTTTATATAAGTGCCGTCAGCAGAGCATGCAGCTGTTTTGTGTTTGGCTTCTTTTTCTCAAACTCCTCTATGTGAGAGTTATGCATTGTTATGTGCATTCGTAGACTGCTCATTTCTCATTGCTGAGTACAATTCATTGTATGACTGTACCGCAGATTATCCATCTATTCTACTGTTAATGGATGTGTGGGTTCTTTTTATTTTTTGGCTGTTAATGCTGCCAAGAACATTCTTGTGTATGCATTTTGGGGCACATGGCAACTCATTTCTGTTGGGTTTATACCTACAGATGAGGTGACTGGGTCATGGAGTATGTACGGTCGTCCCTCGGTATCGGAGGGGGATTGGTTTCAGGACCCTCCACAGATACTCAGCTGTGCGGATGCTCAAGTTCCATAGTAGGCCCTTCGTCTCAGGTTCCACATCCTTGAATTCAACCAACTGCTGATCATAAACACAGTACACGAAATGATCCAGTGCTGGTTGAATCTGCAGATGTGGAACGTGCAGATAAAGAGGGCACGCTGTGTATATTCACTTTAGTAGATTTTGCCAAACAGTTTAACAAGGTAGGTGTACATGTTTATACTCCACCAGCAGTGAATGAGTGTTCCAGTTGCTCCACATCCTTGCCAACACTTTGTCAGTCTTTTCATTTAAGCTATTAATATGGGCTTGAGGGCTTCCCTGGTGGCGCAGTGGTTGAGAGTCCGCCTGCCGATGCAGGGGACGTGGGTTCGTGCCCCGGTCCGGGAGGATCCCACGTGCCGCGGA
>NC_041216.1:17455635-17457463 GCF_002837175.3 Physeter macrocephalus
ATATATATATATATATATATATATATATATATATATATATATATATGGGCTTGAAACAACATGCGACTTTAATCTGGCCATTGGAGAGCCTCTGTGGTGAAGGATTTGTCCATTTCTTCTGCCCACTTTTATATTGAGATATTGTCCTTTTCTTGTTGGTTTGTAGAGCTCTTTACATACTTTGGATGTGAGTGCTTTGTCAGATATATGTATTGCAAAGATTTCCCCCACTCTTTAGCTTATCTTTCCACTCTCTTAGTGGTATCTTTTGATCAACAGAAGTTCTTAATCTTAATGTACCCAGATTTATCAGTCTTTTTCCTTTATGGTCAGTGCTTTCTGTGCCTTGTTTAAGAAAGTTTTGCCAGCCCAAAGGTCATGAAGATATTCTCTTATGTTCAGAAGCTTTGTCATTTTATCTTTCATATTTGCATCTATACTTTATCTGTGTGCATGGTGTTTCAGTGGGGTCAAGATATTTTTCCTCATATGGATACCAAGTTGATATATTTATTGAAAAGCCCTCCCTTTCCCCACCACACTGAAGGGTCAGCTTTATTGTAGACCAAGTACCACGTGTGTGGGTCTGTTCCTGGACTCTCTAGTCTATTGTATTGGTCTGTCTATACTGGCACCAATACCATCCTGTCTTAATTGATCTAGCTTTTACAACAGTCGTAGTATGTAGTATAAATAGTGTCTTAGTCCTTTCAGGCTACTTTAATAAAAATACTGTAGACTGGATGGCTTTATAAACAACAGAAATTTCTCACAGTCCTGGAGGCTGGGAAGTCCAAGATCAAGGTGCTGGCAGATTCAGTGTCTGGTGAGAGACCACTTCCTGGTTCACAGGTGGCTGTGTTCTCACTGTGTCCTCTCCTGGCCGAAGGGATGAGAGAGCTCCCTGGGGTCGCCTTCATAAGGGCACTAATCCCAGCCACAAGGGCTCCACTCTCATGGCCTAATCACCCCCCAAAGGTCCCACCTCTTAATATCATCACATTGGGGGTTAGGATTTCAACATGTGAATTTGGGGGGAACACAAACATTTAGTCTATAGCACATAGTATGAAGTCCTCTAGCTTGTTCTTCACATTTGACTTGGCTAATTCTTGGTTCTTTACATCCTAACTAGTTTTAGAATCAGGTTCTCGCTTTTCACATATATATATATATATATATATATATATATATATATATATATACACAAAAAAAAAAGTCTGCTGAGACTTTTATTGTGATTTCATTGAGTTTCCACATCAATTTGAGGAGAATGAACATCTTTATGACATTGCATCTTCTAACCCATTATATTTTGTTTTAAAAATAAAGTGGGGAGGGGGAAGGGTAAGCTGAGACGAAGTGAGAGAGTGGCATGGACATATATACACTACCAAATGTAAAATAGATAGCTAGTGGGAAGCAGCCACATAGCACAGGGAGATCAGCTCGGTGCTTTGTGACCACCTAGACGGGTGGGAGAGAGAGGGTAGGAGGGAGGGAGACGCAAGAGGGAAGAGATATGGGAACATATGTATATGGGATATGGGGATATATGTATACGTATAGCTGATTCACTTTGTTATACAGCAACAACTAACACAACAATGTAAAGCAATTATACCTCAATAAAGATGTTAAAAAAATAAAGTTGATTTTATATTTTCCTTTACAGAAGCAATAAAGCAGAAAAGTTGGAAATGACATGTAGACAGAAGTCATTTTCTTTTATATTTATTTAATGCTAATATCATGGTGTGTCTCTTTCTGGTCTTTTTTTCTTCACATTTTACTTTACATAGTTGGGGTTATACTTAGTGGGCAATTA
>NC_041216.1:17457963-17485763 GCF_002837175.3 Physeter macrocephalus
CTTTACAAATAGATGGTATTATGACCCATGCGTTAGTTTCTTCCCCTGTTGGTTTCTTTTGCATTCCTGGCTCCCCACTCTTCTCGCTGCCTTTCTTCTGTTCAAACATCTAAACTCACTATGTGCTTAACACCACGCTGGATACAAGGAGAGGCTCACACACAGGGTAAGAAAAGATGACAGAGACATAAGATCAGACAGTGTGAGACCAGAGCCAACTGGCTCCCAACAAACTGAAGAGCCAGGCCCGCTGAGGAATGGCCAGGGTCTTGTTAAGCCTCAGGCCTGCCCAAGGCCCTCTCAGCCTGGCTGTGGGGCCCTAGGACTAAAAGTTTAGCTTTCCCCTAATTCAGACATTCATCTGCCCATAGGCAAGGATACAGACATGATCTTTCAAGGATACTTCCAGCCCCAGGATCCCACCCATCTGCCACTAAGTCCTTGATTTTTCCATCCTCTATTCGTGGGCCTTACCAAGTTAAAGAGCCTCAACTCTATTAGATATAAACTTCCCTCCTTGGGAGCAAAAGGGCACTAGGCAAAACCAAGCAGTAGGAAATCTTTCTGAATGCCCCCAGGGAAAAGCTGCAAACCCCCCTTACCCACCCATTTTGGCCATCTAGGCTCAGAACTCTTAAGAGGATATGGAGGTCATCTCATCTGATGGTCCCAGTGTACACCCTTGAGTTCTCTGCTTACACACATTCCAACCAAGCCCAACAGCCCTGAAATAAACCAATTCCCTCCAACTCCCATGCCACACACAGATGTTTCACTCTTCTCTGGCAGCCCAAATTTGATGCTGCTGCTTGTACAGACAGAACATATCTGTCTATACATGTCTGCAAGGTCCCCAAAGACAGAGCCTGCACAAAGGCTTGGTTCATGATCCAATTTAAAGAAAAAAACTTAGGGAGAATGAAGACTGATGCTTGGCTGAAGGTTAATTGAAAGATATTCAGTTATTTGAGAAATGAGAAGCAAGATCATTGGCTCTGGAGGGTAGTAATGGGTCTCAGAATTGAAGTACAGACTGCAGGTATGGGTGACAAGACACTGTGGACAGTGGGCTCTTTTCCCAGCAGTTTGAGAATTTGTACTCTCTTCCCAGGGGCAATGAGAAAGGCAGAAACTCAAGAAACCTTGCTAAGTCTCAGGTGCACAACCAGCCAGACTTTTCTTGCCGTTTCTCTGCCATCTAGTGGCTCCTCTGGAGCACTACAGGTCCACCTTGTGGCCATTTCCCTCAGCCCCTCCAATATCTTCCTAAATAATGGTACCACTTAGACAGCCAGGCATTAATGCTGAAGCTGTATCTACATTACTGCTGGTCTTCATAACACTGCAAGGTGGGTATTGATTCCACTTTTCAAACAGGAAAACCCAGGCTTACAGAAGTCAAGTCACTTGTCCAGGGTTACACTGAGAGTCAGTGGAAAATATGATGGCCATCCTCATGCCTCCAACCCACCTGGAGGAACAGAAGGCTCCAGAACTAAAAATAATCTCAGTTCTTCCATAAATCCCTACATGCGCCAAGTTCCTCAGAGTTAGCTACCATCCTGGTCAAGTAGATGGTACCGCAGCCTCCTCCAGCCCCAGGATACACTGGGCACAGCACTGGGAATTGAGCAAATCACCCCACTTAATCTCTCTCTCTGCAAACTGAGAGGCCACACAAAAACATCTATACAAATGCTCACAGGACCGTGACACATAATAGCCAAAAGGCAGAAACAACTCAGGAATCCATCAAGTGATGGATGAATTAATTAGACAAAATGTTATCCATACAATGGAATATTAGCCACAAAAGGGAATGAATTTCTGATACATGCTAAAATATGGATGAACCTTGAAAACATTATGTTAAGTGAAAGAAACCAATCATAAAAGACCACACAGGGCTTCCCTGGTGGCGCAGTGGTTGAGAGTCCGCCTGCCGATGCAGGGGACGCGGGTTCGTGCCCCGGTCCGGGAAGATCCCACATGCCGCGGAGCAGCTGGGCCCGTGAGCCATGGCCGCTGAGCCTGCGCGTCCGGAGCCTGTGCTCCGCAACGGGAGAGGCCACAGCGGTGAGAGGCCCGCATACCACAAAACACAAACAAACAAAAAGACCACACATCGTATGATTCCATTTATATGAAATGTCCAGAATAGACAAATCTACAGGAACAGAAAGTAGTATTAGTGGTTGCTTAGGGATGGAGGAACTGGGGGTGGGGGGAGGAGGGTTTAGGAGGTGATAGCTAAAGGGTGCGGGGTTTCTTTCTGAGGTAAAGAAAATGTTTTAGGGACTCCCCCAGCAGTCCAGTGGTTAAAACTCCATACTTCCACTGCAGGTGGCGTGGATTCGATCCCTGGTCAGGGAACTAAGATCCCACATGCCATGCAGCGGGGCCAAAAAAAAAAAAAAAAAAAAAGAAAAAAAAAATGTTCTAAAATGTATCATGGTCACAGTTGCACAACAGTGAATATATAAAAACCACTGAAATTTCCAGTTATAAGATAAATAAGTACTAGGGATGTAATGTACAACATGATAAATATAATTAACACTGCTGTATGGTATATAAGAAAGTTGTTGAGAGTACATCACAAGGGAGAAATTTTTTTCTATTTAATTTTATATCTACATGAGATGATGTTCACTAAACTTACTGTGATAATCATTTCATGTTGCATGTAAGTCAAATCATTACACTGTACACCTTAAATTTATTCAGTGCTGTATGTCAATTATATCTCAAAACCGGAAGAGGAAAAAAAACACTGAAGTGGGGCTTCCCTGGTGGCGCAGTGGTTGAGAGTCCGCCTGCCGATGCAGGGTACACGGTTTCGTGCCCCGGTCCGGGAAGATCCCACATGCCACGGAGCGGCTGGGCCCGTGAGCCACGGCCGCTGAGCCTGCGTGTCCAGAGCCTGTGCTCTGCAAAGGGAGAGGCCGCAACAGAGAGAGGCCCGCGTACCGCAAAAAAAAAAAACAACACTGAAGTGTACCCCTTAAATAAGTAAATTGTATAGTATGTGAATTATATCTCAATTGTTGCACCACCACCACCCCCAGAGTGAGAGGGCTGGTCTAAATAACCTCTAAAGGCCTTTCCAGTTGTCATTTAGGGGACAGAATCATCTATCACTGTCAGTCCAGCACTGATTACTTGGCCTCAACAGATGCAACCTGTTATTACCACCAGTCCCATCAAAGGCCACCACAATAACTTTGCTTCATGCCCTCCTCCCAAGCCCTGAGCAGCCTCTGCCTCCAAAAGGTGGATGCCTTCTCTTCCTACCTTAAGGAACCCAAACCATAGACATCTACATACTCACTGACTCTAGGAAAGAAAAACAGGGCAGATGCGGCCCGCCTCAAGCTCTGGTCCTTTCTCTTTTTACAGAGGTCCTCCAAAGGTGTGGCTCCAGTTTGAGCTCAACCTTTCTGAGAATGTTCATTCACACTTGGAGGGGGCAAGCATGTTTTGTAGGAAACACACTGGCTTTGGATCAGATAGCTCTGAAGCTGAATCACGGTTTCACTATTTTGAAGCTTCATCTTGGGCAACTTACTTAGCTACTCTGAGCCTAATTTTTCTGTCAGATGGTTCTGAATATTAGCTCCCACTACTGTTATGGAAGTAGCATGTATATCACTTAAGGATATCATTCCATAAGCCATGTACACTGTACAAGACATCGGGAACACCCTCTCTCTCTCCTGTAAGCCTTGGCTCAAACACTCTACCCTCTGTCATGAATTCCTACATGACAGCCCCACCTCACTGATTATCCCCCTGGCTTTCAATGGTGCTATTCTAAAGGCCATTCTGTGAGTTGGTCAAGAGAAAAGAGGAAGAAGGGTACCAGGTTTCAGAACTGGCACTCCCATCATCCCCCTGGTCTTGGATACTCACTAAGGTCCAGCTTTCTCATCAACAAACCCTGCTGTGCCAACCCACAGGGATGCTATGATGAAAAAAAGAGTCTACAGTTGAGCAGAGACTACAGGCAGACTACCCAGATTCAAAGGCACCTCAAGATCCTCTAAATCTATGCAAAGGAAAAGGGTATCATTCTCTCATGCTACAACTGTTCCTAAAGTCACCTTCCCCAAAAGGGTCCTACCCAATTAACCTGCCACTGTAGCTGAAGGCTTTTATACAGCTATGCTTGCCCTCGGCATTATATCATGCTTAAACTATAATTTTCAGCTTTGTAATTAGTCACATACATTTTTTTTTCACACCAAGATACATATGGATAAGCACACAGGTTCCAGAATCAGACCTGAGTTCCAATTCTGGTTGGAGATATTAAGCAATCATGAAGTCTCAGAGTCCTTATCTATAAAACAAAGTTACTTGTAGCATAAATCTCACAGGGCTGTTTTGAGTACTAAATGTGATAATACTGTGGGTTCAACACAGTGCAAAGCACACAGAAAGTACTCAATAAACATAGCCATTCTTTTACCAAAGAATACGCTCCTTTCTTTCATGAACCTCAATAATTAGAGCTGAGCCCTCCCTGAGTGTGATTAACGTTCCCTCTTTAACTCACTCGTTTATGGGGGCCCCTAAGAGCTATCTTTCTTCATACTACACCTATCCCTGAACAGGGCTCCTGACTACTCCCCGAACACGCCAGCTATCTCTCATCTTTGTTCACTTTCCATCCACCCAGAAATCCATACTCATCCACCTAACCCCACCCTCCACCCCTATGTATCTCTGCATGTCTAAATCAGACCCACCTTTCACCTTTTTCAATAAGCCTTTCCTGATTTATTTTCACCACCCTCCCTTCCTCTCACCAACAACATACACACACAGCTAAATGTGACTTTTCTTCCTGGTATGTTCTGTTACCCTCCCTTACTTTCATTCTTATTAGAACCATTCTCATCCACCTTGCCATCTAACAGAGGGCCTCCTAGTACTAAATCAACATGTAAAATTGACATTACACAAAACAAAAGCACTGGAGAGATTTGTAGTTCTTAACATAATAATGTTTTCTGAACAGTTCTTATCCCTTAATGTTCACAAACTGGCTCGGACCAGCAAGATCCTCATGCTAGCTTCAGGGATTTGGCCAACCTGAGACAACAGTCCTGGAAATTCTGGGACACAGGGGAAATTGCAGAGCTGACCTGATCTTCAGAGGTTTTTTTTGTTTCCCTGCCTCCCAGGGGTTCTAGAAAGAAAGCAATTTCAGAGATGAAGCATCTAAAGCTCTTTGGATACAACGTACTATGCACATGAAGTACTTCTATGAAATTAAAAAGCTTGGGAGAACCCCATCTCTGGGTCTTAGGTTCTTCTTAAAGCTCTGAACTACCTTGAGCTCTACCATCCTAGCTCTATAAATAGTGAATCTGTACTCCTATAATTACTAAAACACAAAATCTCCAAATACACCCAGTAGCATGTCACAATGATATTAGTAAATACTTCCTCAAACAAACCTAAATTCTTCCCATTGCAAAGCAAATCTGGTAGCTGTTAATATTTGCATTGCACTTCTTTGTTTAAAAAACATGGTCACATATATGATATCATTTAATCCTCACACTCACCCCGGAGACGTAGTAATTATCACTATTCCTATTTACAGATGAAGCAAATGGAGTTTAGGGACATTCACTGACTTAACCAAGATCACACGGCTAGTAAGACCAGAGTTATAATTTGGGGCAATTATTTCCCTACAGCACTTTGGATTTTTACATTTTGACTGACTACAAATTCTCTGACTGACCCTTAACCTCTCCTAGATAATTCAGAAATCTCCCTAGTCCACAACTGAATTCGCTCAACCAATATTCCTTTCTGCCTCACCACCTTCTCCCTATCCTCTGCCATCAAGACCCCACATAGGGAATTCCCTGGCAGTCCAGTGGTTAGCGCTCCACGCTTCCACTGCAGGGGGCACGGGTCCGATCCCTGGTCAGGGAACTAAGATCCCCCATGCCGCACAGTGCGGCCAAAAAACAAAACAAATAAATAAATAAAACAAAAACAAACAAAACACCCACATAAAGAGTGGTGTTCAGATATTAGGAAAGAGAGAACAGTGGGGCCAGATTTCAAACTAGCTCAATACTGCGCTCTAGAGCCCGCGAGCCACAACTGCTGAGCCCGTATGCCACAACTACTGAACCCTGCGCACCTAGAACCCGTGCTCTGCAACAAGAGAAGCCACCGCAATGAGAAGCCCGTGCACAGCAACGAAGAGTAGCCCCTGTTCACCACAACTTGAGAAAACCCATGCGCAGCAACGAAGACCCAACGCAGCCAAAAATAAATAATAAAATAAAGAAATTTTTTTTTTAAGTAGCTCAATAAATTGTTTAAAAGAAGAAAGAGATAGCCCGATTCAGGTACAAGTTTCCCCACTTTTGTGAGGGTATGCCCCGATACCCAATAGCCCATTATCAAGGAGTTAAGAAAGAATTTTCAGTTCAAAGCTTATGGCTCAAAAGCATTGAACATTTGCAAAACCACACAGGTACTCTGCTCCAGTTCCTGCCTCTGAGAAGACTGGTCACATGACTGCATCAACTTACAGCTAAACCACAAACCAAGACACAGAAACTAAGACCCTATCCAATCAAATATTAATGCATCAGTATGAGGCTAATACAAACAAAGCAACTATCTATTTAATCAGTCAGACTTCAAAAAAAAAAAAAAAATCAATCCACCTGGAACTATACTCACTGACAAGAGGAGGAAATAAAGCCACGTAACACTGGCTCACACCCTGCCCAAAGGTCTGACAAATAACCAGGGTGTGTGTGGGGTTGGGGATCTGCGGCAGAGAAACAAAGTGACCTTGTTTTTAACTTAGCAAGAGATTTCATCTCCTAGAAGTCCAATTTAGTCTGTTGGAATAACTTCAATTTCATGCTCATTTCTAGCACTAACTTACACTTTGGAATTTGGACCTGTGTACTCTCTGCAGGTGAATTAGAATATTCCTGGGACGAGTGAAAAGGATATCCATCTCCAGTGAAATCTGTATAGTACACTTGTCTTGAAGTTATCAGGGAAATACAGCCTTCCTCTACGTTCTAGCTTTGACTTAGAAAACCTTAGCTGAACTCTACAACTCAAATACCTGCCCCCTTCTCAAATTGCTGCCTAAGTAATTTAATTACTTAGGTGACTGCCCAAACTATCTCAGTGCCAGTCCAATAAGACTATATGACTATGAATTTTGTAAACCCTCTTTCTGATTAAGGGTAAGAACTGAATGCTGGTTTGGAAAACCTCATCCTCAAAGGAAAAATGCTGTAAAGATTTGTAGCCCAAAATTACTCTAAAATTCATGTCAGACATAAATGAAACCTTAAGATATCATGTAGTGCCACAGTTTTCAAACCTGGGGGTATATTAAAATATCTGATGAGCTTTAAAGAAGTGATGCTCCTACAAAAAATCATTTGAAAAAAATTGTGATGCCCAGACCCTATCTCCATTATTTTCCTTTTTTTAAATGAGCTCAAACCTATTTTTGAATTTACTAAATAGGAGGGAATGAATGTATGAGTGGCAGACTTTGGGCTTGGCTACGTGGAATCCTCTGGGCAATGGAACGTGAGAAATTTCAAATGTGCTTGACCTTGTACCCCCTTTGGCTCACCACATGAAGTCCTCTCAGGAAGGCACTGCTCTCTGGAGCCAGGCTCCAGAATGAGAAACATGAAGCCAACCTGAGCCTAATCTGAAGCCTGGAGGCAAAGCCCAACTGACCCCTCAGCGAGAAAAATAAATGCTTGTTGGAGTAAGCCACTTGAGTGTTAGGGTGGTTTGTAACGCAACATTACTGTAGCAACAGCTAATAAAATGGTTTTTTAAAAAGAGGAGGGGCTCTTCAGAAAAAACTCAAAGTAATACATGAAGTATTGTAACAGCCCTGGAAAGAAAATATTAAGATGAGGTCTTCTGTTGAGCTACGTAGTTAAATCACCATGCTCTGAAGTTCGGGGAACCTGGTAAGTCTTACAGAAAATAATGAGAGCTAAATTAGGAATGTGATTTAAAGATACTCCCCTCACATATTATTCAGATACACTAACCATGAAGAGCTCAGCCCTTTCTGAAAGATAATGGAGTTGCTACTTCTTGGTGAAATACCGTCCCTTCCCCAGACTGTTATATACCAAATTTGCAGTGTATGTTAGCTGTACCCAGCGGAGGCTAAATTCCAAACCTCAAGAAGCAGGGTCCTTGTATACCAGTTTCTTAGCACTCAGCACCCTAATAACCACTAACAACATCAAAATGGGAGAAGGAAAAAAAGAAAATAGTCCAAACTTAATAATGAAGAAAAAGTATTATTTTATCCATTCTATGAAGGTATTATGAAGATACCAATAAGACACGAATGATTTAACAACAGCTTTTCGGAACCAAAAGAAAAAAAAAAAAACCACCACTACATTAAATGTATACACAAATTTTAAGAGGTATTCTGATTATACTATGAAAATGAGCCCCCCAAAAAAGGAAAAATACACCTCAGAATAAAGGAAATATTGCAATCATTTCTTAGATTCCACAATCAATCCTCTCTTCCCCTTAGAATATATTCCCTCTACTGGCATAAAATCCAACTGAAAGGGAATTCCCTGGCAGTCCAGTGGTTAGAACCCGGCTCTTTCACTTTTGGGGGCCTGGGTTTGATCCCTGGTCAGGGAACTAAGATCCCACAAGCCACATGGAGCAGCCAAAAAGAAAAAAGAAAAAATCCAGCTCAAAGGATGCCTATTTCTAAGACCTTCAATAAAACATCGGTATTTTAGAAAAACAGTGATGTACTGGTGTTGTATTAGCCTAGATACTGTAAATTTTGCCATAAGCTAAGTCTGCTAAGGCCTGTTTCAAAATAGCGCTTTTCTAATCTCTAGATCACACTCCCTGGGCAGTATCAATCACTAAGCCAAAGATAACAGACAAGTTTGTTAAGTCAAACAGAAAACAATATTTAAACAGAAAACAATGTTAGCTTCATCCATTTGCCACCCATGTTCATCTGATATGTGTAAGTCAAATCGAAAATATTTAATTAGAAAACAATATTAGCTTCAATCAATCCTCTTGTCACCATTGTTCTTCTAACGTGTGGCTAATTCGTCAACACAACCACGTAACCTGCTTTATTTCATTTATTCATTCTTGAAAACATGTATCCACCCAATGACTACTTTTAGAGACATTTCTTATGTGTCAAACACTGCTCTAGGCCAGGTCTACAGCAATAATCAGGATGGACCTATATGCCACTGTACTAAGAACTAGGGATACACATACACAGTTTCTGCTCCCCTCAGTCTCATAACATGATCCAGGTGTCTCTCCCTGGTATGGTCAACAAGGAATAAGATACATTGGTTAAAACAGCAAAGCTTAGATTTGCCTCTTCCTAACCCATTTCCAACCAGCCCAGCTTAGTTCTAGCACAGTATGGAATCAAGTCAAACATGACTCCATACAGAAAACTATCAAAATGAGGCTATACACTGTATCAACCTCATTAACTGGATTAACAGTCCTTAGTTTCTAAGACTCTCATACAGATCAGTATAATGCCCTTAAGGGAAATGAATCATTCTTGTCACCTACAGAAAATGTGTACCATATTCAGATTCAAAGCACAGAATCTGGAATCTTATAGAAGCAGTTTGAGGTTAACAACCTAGGAGCAATGGTTCTCAAACTTGGCTGCATAATGTAAATACCTGGAAAGCTTTTAAATAACCCACTGCTCAAGCTCCACTCTACTAAAGCAACAAAGTTTGAAAACCACTGATACAGAAAACTTGGAGAAAAATGGCTGCTTTCCAACTGATGGATGTATTTGGAAGTATGCTGCCATTTCCTTCCAAAAACATGAGCAGTGAGCTTCCAGAACATTTCTTCACTAAGAACTGTTATGAACCCACTTGGTATTAAAGAGAAGGGAGTCTGTAGGCTACCTGCCAAACTTAAGGGAGAAGGCACAAACCTGAATGTGAGGGGAAAAAAAATCTCAAACTGAATTCCACAAAACAAAGTACATTAAATCTTTATGCTCTAAATCTTTATCTTGAAATCTGTTAGAAATTGATGTCAGTAAGAGTCAAGTTCCCATTCCTAAATATCTAAAAATTAAGAGGCGGAGGGAAAATAACAACCCCCAGGCTGACTTGTAATGGGTTTTTTTGTTTGTTTGTTTAATACATCTGAAAAGAATGCATATACAAAGAATTCAGACATGAGAAAGCATTGGTTCAACACTAATGAAATCTACAAGAACTAGGATTTGGGGAAGGTGGGGAAGATTACCTAACATTTTTAAGACTTGGAAACTGCAACCAAAATAAGCTGATAAAATCCCTATTAACACTTATGAAGAGTCTTCATAAGACTCTCCCCAGGATTTTTATTAAACTAGAGAGCCTCACCTGGCTGCTCTAGGGTTCCTCATATGCAAAACAGAAATAAGGGGATTCCCCTGACTGGTCCCCATGTTGTTAAATGTTCTCCCCACCCCCACCCTACCCACCCCACCCCCAGCTTCTTAATGAAGCAGGTCTCCATCCTCAAAACTTGAAAGAGGATGTGAATCATCCCATAGACATCTGTCTTCTAGCACCACCCCTCGGATTTCCTCTATATACCAGGTCTTCAGCTGTGTTCTAGGAACACTGTATCATACACTATTAAGCTGCACATCTATGCTAAGCATATTAAGACAATGACTGACAGGGAAAAAAAATGTTTTTTAATTACATACTCAATCCATTTGGTGTATTTCAAAAGGTGCAATACTTTTCTTCATTTATCAGTGAAAGAAGTTAGAAATTAACTTCAAAAAAATCAGCAAATGGCAAACAAATTTCCTTGAGAGTCACAGTCACATATATAGTGCATCCTAGAAAAGAGGAGGGGCAAGACAGGTTCCACCCACTTTCATGAGTTTCATCAAATACTGGACCTACTCAAGGGTGGAGAGAAAAGGCAACTTTCAAAAAGGAGTATATTATTAAATGAGGCGTTTACTATACTCCTTCCTAAGAGCACCAGGTGGGGAACACGTTTTCTAAACTAGATCTAGGAAGTGGAATGTGGAATCAATCTATCCTCCTCCCCTTAAGGGCTGTCCAATGGTTAATGGATTAAAAAAACATGACTCAATAAAAAACAAACCCCACACACACTCCCCCGCCCAAAAAAAGGAAAAAAAACCAACTAGATGTTCCATATTACTCGCCAAAGTGGAACCCGGGAACAGCTTCAACAACCCAGATCAGTCTGTTACAGAGTCATCACAAGCATGCCTTGCTTTTAAACAAAAAATAATAATTTTTTTGAAACAACAAAACAAAAACTACTACTGATCACTTTTCGGACAATACACAATTACTCAAAATTAACTAGTGTTGAGCAGGGGAAGGGGGCCATAGCTCGGGCCTTGTCTCACGAGTGCATGTGGGTAGGTGCAGGGCATTTGTCGTTATTGCAAAAATGATTTTTAATTTTTAATCTTTGGTTTGATTTAAACATTGCTTTTAGTATGACGTGGACACCAGCTGTGCAGAAAGGGCTCTGGAGAGACGTTCATAGCAGCACACACCTGTGGCTCTTCTTCAGTTCTGGAGGCTCCTACAAACTACTATGTATAAAATAAATAAGCTACAAGGAAATATTGTACAGCACAGGGAAACATAGCCATTATTTTATAATAACTTTAAATGAAGTGTAATCTATAAAAATATCGAATCCCTATGCTGTACAACTGAAACTAATATAATACTGTAAGCCAACTTTACTTAATAATTAAAAGAAAATAATCCTCTTTGGCTCCATGCTCTTCTTTCTGGGTCCACCAGGGTGGCAGCTGTGACCCTTCAGCCCTGGAGTGAACTAGAGGACTCAGCTCTGCCCCCTGGCGGTGCCCCGGGCCGTGCGACAGGCAACCTTAAACCACTCTTCAGGGCCATTCTTCCCTCTGCCTGGAGGATGAGGCATGTTTGCCGGGCTGGCGCTGTGGTCCTGTCCTATAGAATCCTGGACAGCCTTTCCTTCATCTCATCCTGTCTCGGTCTCCTTCAGTCCAACCTGGTAGCATTTCTGCTGATATAAAACTCTCAGAAACCTTGGGTCTGGTGGGTCTAAGCCACCAAACAAGAGGGTCTTCCACAGATCTCCCCTGGAGAAGCTCCTCTCTACCCTGGCTTCTGCTGAGATGGCTGACTGGATCCATCAGGCACATGCCCATAAGCTCCTCAGCAAACACGGCCCAGCACCACTCTCAGCGCTCTCTCCAGAGCACAAGTTTTCTCGTTTTTCATAGTGTGGATGTGTTGGGAATTTTCCAAATCTACACGTTCTGGTTCCCTCTTCAATTTACCTCTTTCCTCTTGAATTTTACTATAGGCAGCAAGGAGAAAATAGGCTGCACCTTCAACAATTTGCTTGGAAACCTCCTCAGCGGGATTTCCCTGGTGGCACAGTGGTTAAGAATCCAGCTGCCAATGCAGGGGACACGGGTTCGAGCCCTGGTCTGGGAAGATCCCACATGCTGCGGAGCAACTAAGCCCGCGAGCCACAACTACTGAAGCCTCCACGCCTAGAGCCCATGCTCCGCAACAAGAGGAGCCACCGCAATGAGAAGCCCCGTGCATCACAACGAAGAGCAGCCCCCGCTCGCCGCAACTAGAGAAAGCCTGCGCCCAGCAACGAAGACCCAACGCAGCCAAAAATAAATAATAAAATAAAGAAATTTTTTTTTTAAGTAGCTCAATAAATTGTTTAAAAGAAGAAAGAGATAGCCCGATTCAGGTACAAGTTTCCCCACTTTTGTGAGGGTATGCCCCGATACCCAATAGCCCATTATCAAGGAGTTAAGAAAGAATTTTCAGTTCAAAGCTTATGGCTCAAAAGCATTGAACATTTGCAAAACCACACAGGTACTCTGCTCCAGTTCCTGCCTCTGAGAAGACTGGTCACATGACTGCATCAACTTACAGCTAAACCACAAACCAAGACACAGAAACTAAGACCCTATCCAATCAAATATTAATGCATCAGTATGAGGCTAATACAAACAAAGCAACTATCTATTTAATCAGTCAGACTTCAAAAAAAAAAAAAAAATCAATCCACCTGGAACTATACTCACTGACAAGAGGAGGAAATAAAGCCACGTAACACTGGCTCACACCCTGCCCAAAGGTCTGACAAATAACCAGGGTGTGTGTGGGGTTGGGGATCTGCGGCAGAGAAACAAAGTGACCTTGTTTTTAACTTAGCAAGAGATTTCATCTCCTAGAAGTCCAATTTAGTCTGTTGGAATAACTTCAATTTCATGCTCATTTCTAGCACTAACTTACACTTTGGAATTTGGACCTGTGTACTCTCTGCAGGTGAATTAGAATATTCCTGGGACGAGTGAAAAGGATATCCATCTCCAGTGAAATCTGTATAGTACACTTGTCTTGAAGTTATCAGGGAAATACAGCCTTCCTCTACGTTCTAGCTTTGACTTAGAAAACCTTAGCTGAACTCTACAACTCAAATACCTGCCCCCTTCTCAAATTGCTGCCTAAGTAATTTAATTACTTAGGTGACTGCCCAAACTATCTCAGTGCCAGTCCAATAAGACTATATGACTATGAATTTTGTAAACCCTCTTTCTGATTAAGGGTAAGAACTGAATGCTGGTTTGGAAAACCTCATCCTCAAAGGAAAAATGCTGTAAAGATTTGTAGCCCAAAATTACTCTAAAATTCATGTCAGACATAAATGAAACCTTAAGATATCATGTAGTGCCACAGTTTTCAAACCTGGGGGTATATTAAAATATCTGATGAGCTTTAAAGAAGTGATGCTCCTACAAAAAATCATTTGAAAAAAATTGTGATGCCCAGACCCTATCTCCATTATTTTCCTTTTTTTAAATGAGCTCAAACCTATTTTTGAATTTACTAAATAGGAGGGAATGAATGTATGAGTGGCAGACTTTGGGCTTGGCTACGTGGAATCCTCTGGGCAATGGAACGTGAGAAATTTCAAATGTGCTTGACCTTGTACCCCCTTTGGCTCACCACATGAAGTCCTCTCAGGAAGGCACTGCTCTCTGGAGCCAGGCTCCAGAATGAGAAACATGAAGCCAACCTGAGCCTAATCTGAAGCCTGGAGGCAAAGCCCAACTGACCCCTCAGCGAGAAAAATAAATGCTTGTTGGAGTAAGCCACTTGAGTGTTAGGGTGGTTTGTAACGCAACATTACTGTAGCAACAGCTAATAAAATGGTTTTTTAAAAAGAGGAGGGGCTCTTCAGAAAAAACTCAAAGTAATACATGAAGTATTGTAACAGCCCTGGAAAGAAAATATTAAGATGAGGTCTTCTGTTGAGCTACGTAGTTAAATCACCATGCTCTGAAGTTCGGGGAACCTGGTAAGTCTTACAGAAAATAATGAGAGCTACATTAAGAATGTGATTTAAAGATACTCAACACACATATCATTCAGATACACTAACCATGAAGAGCTCAGCCCTTTCTGAAAGATAATGGAGTTGCTACTTCTTGGTGAAATACCGTCCCTTCCCCAGACTGTTATATACCAAATTTGCAGTGTATGTTAGCTGTACCCAGCGGAGGCTAAATTCCAAACCTCAAGAAGCAGGGTCCTTGTATACCAGTTTCTTAGCACTCAGCACCCTAATAACCACTAACAACATCAAAATGGGAGAAGGAAAAAAAGAAAATAGTCCAAACTTAATAATGAAGAAAAAGTATTATTTTATCCATTCTATGAAGGTATTATGAAGATACCAATAAGACACGAATGATTTAACAACAGCTTTTCGGAACCAAAAGAAAAAAAAAAAAAACCACCACTACATTAAATGTATACACAAATTTTAAGAGGTATTCTGATTATACTATGAAAATGAGCCCCCCAAAAAAGGAAAAATACACCTCAGAATAAAGGAAATATTGCAATCATTTCTTAGATTCCACAATCAATCCTCTCTTCCCCTTAGAATATATTCCCTCTACTGGCATAAAATCCAACTGAAAGGGAATTCCCTGGCAGTCCAGTGGTTAGAACCCGGCTCTTTCACTTTTGGGGGCCTGGGTTTGATCCCTGGTCAGGGAACTAAGATCCCACAAGCCACATGGAGCAGCCAAAAAGAAAAAAGAAAAAATCCAGCTCAAAGGATGCCTATTTCTAAGACCTTCAATAAAACATCGGTATTTTAGAAAAACAGTGATGTACTGGTGTTGTATTAGCCTAGATACTGTAAATTTTGCCATAAGCTAAGTCTGCTAAGGCCTGTTTCAAAATAGCGCTTTTCTAATCTCTAGATCACACTCCCTGGGCAGTATCAATCACTAAGCCAAAGATAACAGACAAGTTTGTTAAGTCAAACAGAAAACAATATTTAAACAGAAAACAATGTTAGCTTCATCCATTTGCCACCCATGTTCATCTGATATGTGTAAGTCAAATCGAAAATATTTAATTAGAAAACAATATTAGCTTCAATCAATCCTCTTGTCACCATTGTTCTTCTAACGTGTGGCTAATTCGTCAACACAACCACGTAACCTGCTTTATTTCATTTATTCATTCTTGAAAACATGTATCCACCCAATGACTACTTTTAGAGACATTTCTTATGTGTCAAACACTGCTCTAGGCCAGGTCTACAGCAATAATCAGGATGGACCTATATGCCACTGTACTAAGAACTAGGGATACACATACACAGTTTCTGCTCCCCTCAGTCTCATAACATGATCCAGGTGTCTCTCCCTGGTATGGTCAACAAGGAATAAGATACATTGGTTAAAACAGCAAAGCTTAGATTTGCCTCTTCCTAACCCATTTCCAACCAGCCCAGCTTAGTTCTAGCACAGTATGGAATCAAGTCAAACATGACTCCATACAGAAAACTATCAAAATGAGGCTATACACTGTATCAACCTCATTAACTGGATTAACAGTCCTTAGTTTCTAAGACTCTCATACAGATCAGTATAATGCCCTTAAGGGAAATGAATCATTCTTGTCACCTACAGAAAATGTGTACCATATTCAGATTCAAAGCACAGAATCTGGAATCTTATAGAAGCAGTTTGAGGTTAACAACCTAGGAGCAATGGTTCTCAAACTTGGCTGCATAATGTAAATACCTGGAAAGCTTTTAAATAACCCACTGCTCAAGCTCCACTCTACTAAAGCAACAAAGTTTGAAAACCACTGATACAGAAAACTTGGAGAAAAATGGCTGCTTTCCAACTGATGGATGTATTTGGAAGTATGCTGCCATTTCCTTCCAAAAACATGAGCAGTGAGCTTCCAGAACATTTCTTCACTAAGAACTGTTATGAACCCACTTGGTATTAAAGAGAAGGGAGTCTGTAGGCTACCTGCCAAACTTAAGGGAGAAGGCACAAACCTGAATGTGAGGGGAAAAAAAATCTCAAACTGAATTCCACAAAACAAAGTACATTAAATCTTTATGCTCTAAATCTTTATCTTGAAATCTGTTAGAAATTGATGTCAGTAAGAGTCAAGTTCCCATTCCTAAATATCTAAAAATTAAGAGGCGGAGGGAAAATAACAACCCCCAGGCTGACTTGTAATGGGTTTTTTTGTTTGTTTGTTTAATACATCTGAAAAGAATGCATATACAAAGAATTCAGACATGAGAAAGCATTGGTTCAACACTAATGAAATCTACAAGAACTAGGATTTGGGGAAGGTGGGGAAGATTACCTAACATTTTTAAGACTTGGAAACTGCAACCAAAATAAGCTGATAAAATCCCTATTAACACTTATGAAGAGTCTTCATAAGACTCTCCCCAGGATTTTTATTAAACTAGAGAGCCTCACCTGGCTGCTCTAGGGTTCCTCATATGCAAAACAGAAATAAGGGGATTCCCCTGACTGGTCCCCATGTTGTTAAATGTTCTCCCCACCCCCACCCTACCCACCCCACCCCCAGCTTCTTAATGAAGCAGGTCTCCATCCTCAAAACTTGAAAGAGGATGTGAATCATCCCATAGACATCTGTCTTCTAGCACCACCCCTCGGATTTCCTCTATATACCAGGTCTTCAGCTGTGTTCTAGGAACACTGTATCATACACTATTAAGCTGCACATCTATGCTAAGCATATTAAGACAATGACTGACAGGGAAAAAAAATGTTTTTTAATTACATACTCAATCCATTTGGTGTATTTCAAAAGGTGCAATACTTTTCTTCATTTATCAGTGAAAGAAGTTAGAAATTAACTTCAAAAAAATCAGCAAATGGCAAACAAATTTCCTTGAGAGTCACAGTCACATATATAGTGCATCCTAGAAAAGAGGAGGGGCAAGACAGGTTCCACCCACTTTCATGAGTTTCATCAAATACTGGACCTACTCAAGGGTGGAGAGAAAAGGCAACTTTCAAATAGGAGTATATTATTAAATGAGGTGTTTACTATACTCCTTCCTAAGAGCACCAGGTGGGGAACACGTTTTCTAAACTAGATCTAGGAAGTGGAATGTGGAATCAATCTATCCTCCTCCCCTTAAGGGCTGTCCAATGGTTAATGAATTAAAAAAACATGACTAAATAAAAACAAATCCCACACACACTCCCCCGCCCCCCCCAAAAAAAAGAAAAGAAAAAAAAAAACTAGATATCCCAGATTACTCGCCAGAGTGGAACCCGGAAACAGCTTCAACAACCAAATTAGTCTGTTACAGAGTCATCACAAGCATGCCTTGCTTTTAAACAAAAAAAAATAATAATAATTTTTTTGAAATGACAAAACAAAAACTAGTACTGATCACTTTTCTGACAATACACAATTACTCAAAATTAACTAGTACTGAGAGGGGGAAGGGGGCCATACCTATGGGCCTTGTCTCACACGAGTGCATGTGGGTAGGTGCAGGGCATTTGTCATTATTGCAAAAACGAATTTTAATTTTTAATCTTTAGTTTGATTTAAACATTGCTTTTAGTATGATGCCGACACCAGCTGTGCAGAAAGGGCTCTGGAGAGACGTTCATAGCAGCACACACCTGCGGCTCTTCTTCGGTTCTGGAGGCTCCAGGGCAGCCAATATTGCTTCGTCAAATACATTCTTTAGGCCTTTCTGAAAAGGGGTAGAAAGAAAAAAAATGGGCACTCTGATATTCAATATAATACAGCTGAAGATCAAATTTAAAACATTCAAACCCCCAGGAGTTGGCAAATAACGAAACATTAAAAACAACCCTGAATCTCAACACAATCATCTCTCTTCACCGTTTTGTCCAGGCAGGGCACTGGAAGGATCCAGCAATTCAGGAGCAGAGGAGCAGATATTCATGAGTGAGACAGTGGTCCTTTGAGAAAGCTTTTTGCAGACCAATGTATGTCACAACAAGCAAACAAGCACATGTCATTTGCTCATTCAATATGAGTTTTGTAATATGCTGCTGAAACATTTTACATAAAAACAAGTAAGCAGCTCTGCATTCAAATGAAACAGCTGGATATGGAATAGGACTGAGAGGTGGGGCACCGGGCAGTGGCATCCTTATTGTATGGAAGGCGCAGGCAAAGATGGAGAGAGCGATTACAGTAGCTGCATCAAAGACGGTCACTCTGAACTCCCTTTATCCCACCAATTAGAGCCAAGGGGATTCAAGGAAGCAAAAATGTGGGTACCTGATACATATGTAAAACTAGAGCCAGGCAGTGCAACAGGAATAAAGTTTCATCAGGCATTTATACAAACAACTGTATAGTTTTAATTTCAAAATTTGAAGGTAACCATAATTGTATGTTTCCCTCACAACAATAAAATCAGAAGCAGGAAAATATAAAGATGGCAGCTTTACATCTCAACATTAACAAACCTTAACTGTTAAAATGGATGCTACTCTTAAAAGATAATGTAACAAATGATCTCATAAAGCAGTAGCAGGTACATCAATTATCTTTCCCACCCAGACTGACAAATACTCCACTACAGCACAGACAGCCAAAGCAATAGCAACACAAAGTTTCACTACACAAAGGAAAACCAGAAAAGAATCCTCCCTTCCCCATTACACTGTACTAGCAGGTCACCCTTTTTCCATAAATTTTGTCATGCAATTACAATTAACAATTGATCGTAAGAGTAAAATGATGTTTGTGTTATTTTCTCCATCTAGAACTAAGATCTAGAAGTGTTAAACTCTTCTTATTTTCTCCAAGAGGACATTCTTAATGCCAGACCAAGTTCCCTTTTGCAATAGTAATCCAAACCAAACAGCTCTGAGCATCACGCAACTCAAGCAGCAGAAAGTTAAACAAGTCCAACTTGACTACTTATCACAAAAAATATTCTATAAGATATTGCATTCTTGATCAAAAACTAATACAGAGGTTGCTCTAAGGTGGTGAGTAAAATGACGCAGAGGCTTTCAAACAGGATGGTTTTATTCCTTTGTTTTTAAACGATCTTTCTACAGTAGTGGGACAGGAAGCAGCAGCAAAGAGGGGAAGGAGAAAACAGTTTAGAATATACAGCACTTCCTTTTGGGTTGAGTTTCCGGAGGCTCGAGGGCAGCTAGGATAGCCTCATCAAACACATTCTTCAGACCTCTCTACAAGACAGAGGGGAGGAGAGAGAATAGCAGCCAGGTTAGAGGATTAGAAAGACCAGCAGATACAACAGCAGTCTGGATTAAATGGGCTGAATTCACAGAAGCAATGTGCCTTAAGAAAAATAACTGCCAGAAAGCTAGATCTTAAGCCCATTATCAAGACAGTAAATAACAGAACAAACGTCTTACCTCAAAAAAGGTTAACTGAGCAAGAAAGCAATTTTTGTGAAAATGCCACATGTTGACTTCTATTAACGATCACACTTTGAAATCTAAATTACAACATTTTAATGAAAATAATGCCAGAGGAGAGGAATGGATATGTAAGCATGAGATACATGCAGTGAATAATTAGGCCTTGCAGAATTCCCTAGTACTTCTAATGATAAGAATGGCACACACATTTTGGAACTACACCTATTACAATTTCAGGCTTCTGTGAATTCATCCCCTGAATAACTGAAGGACACAAACAGCAGGCTAACAGGCATGCTACATGTTTCTAGATTCAATGACATATCTGGATGGGATTAATCAGGATTTCAGAGTAAACCAGTTTCCCAGAACAAAAGGTTCAGACACTTAGAAAAAGTGTTAATTGTTCAGCAGTACCAACTGGGAGAAGTTTAAACAACAGACTCTAGAAACAGCATACACCTCAGTTATTCAGTAATGTTATTAGAGCAAGTAACCACCACCCAATAGGAAAACAAAGAACAGGTCCTAGAATGAGTTTTAGCAAGCAGTCCAATGCTTTTAGATGTCCGCATGGGTATCAAAGCATAAAGCATGGAGTGAAAAACAAAGAATATTCTCAGATCTACAGGGATTAAGATGCAGAAATACACTTACACCTCAGCCAGAACTCCAGCATGACAGTGTGACTCAGTAGTACTGGTACCAGGTCTACAGACTCAACTAAACTCACCTAAATCTGAAGCCACAGGTTTATCCCCCAAAGAAGTTCCACATGTTCTTTTAGGGCAGTTGGATCCCAAGTAAAACCTTCCCCCAAAGCCCCAGAGCACGGCTCCGATAACGAATGCCAGGCCCAGACTACCCCAGCCGCCCCCACCTTGCCCTCCCCCAACCACAGAAGCCTCGAGAACTGGCACTCACACATTCCACTAGGGACAAAATAAATGAGAAATAACAGTAAGCACTTGGAAAGAGGCAAAGAGGTTAAAAAGTTTCCTTCTTTCTGTGTCTTTTACAAAGTAGAAATGATGAAAGTTAAAGTTCCTCTGAAATTCTTTCTACACATCTAGGAGCAAACTCTGGTTGTCAAACATAAAAGGAAGGAGGGAAGACAGAAAGAGAAATAAATTTTATAAGGGAAAAAAGAGGAGGATGACAATCAGAAACTAGGGCATCCCTTAATAAGAAGCAAATACTTTCTTGCTTATTGACAAAGATCAATTAATCCCCTACAAGACAAAACTAACCCCTGCTTTAATCACACTATCTGATTATATTAAGACCTCAGTTTTAAAGGAACCAACAAACAGAACCTGGAATCCTAAAAAATTCTAGCTCCCAAACAGTACCCAGGGACCCCATTTTCTATCTTCTCTTTTGATTTCTCCAAACTTCAAAATCTGGTAAGAAAAATGTAGTTGCTAAGACCTTTTCAAATTTCTGTTCTCTGGAAAGTGACTTACTATATAAACCTGTTCATACTGTAAAAAACTTTATATGGAAGCATCCAATTCTCTAAAATAAGCTTCACTAGTGACCTAAAAATTGGGTCCACATGGCCTACTTGCCTCCATTTCTCCCAAAAGCAACCCGTATTTAGAGAATGGGGATATGCAACAGTTATCTGACTCAAATGTTCCACACACATCCTTCTTCAATACACACACACACACTTTTCTGGGGATGGTATCAAAACACAAAACCATCAGGCATTTTAAAAAATCTCAGTTAGTGCTACATGTGAGAAGATGTAAAATCTTCTCAACTTTTAAATATCTGCAATAGCAATACAACAGAACTAAACTGCCAAGGAAAACTGGGTTTGGGAGAAGAAATTAGGCCTTGAAGTCATCCTGTGAAATATCCAGCTAAGAACAAAAATTTTATCTTTATACATCCAACCCAGGGCTAAACTGGGGATTATTAAATTATGTCTACATGCTACATGCTAAATACCTAGTACATGTATAATATGTAACTATATATGCTATTTACCTTAGTATACATATCATCAAGAATCCAAGTGTTTTTTAAACTTAATAAAAAAGAAAAATTACCTGAAAAAGTAGCATGAGAAATATAAGTGAATTTCATGTAATTATAAGAAATCTCCAGCCTTCAGTCTTGCCTTATTTTAATTAGACATGTTTGCTCATTGTTCAAATGTCAAAGTAGATAAAAGAGTTCTGTTCTAATTATTTACATAATATTTTCCTTTGGTCCCCAGAACAGTACTCAGAGGGGAGAACCGGTTGGTGATACCATGAAGGTAGAGAAAATGAAATCACACAGGTCAGTTATAACTCTCACTCTAAATACCCTAACACTGCTCCCTGTCCTCAGAATCTGAAGTTTCCCATCAAGCTATGAGAAGAGTTCCAATTAAATCGTTCAGAAAGAAGAGAGGACTGCATAAAGGAGGAACGCCTCCAAAAACATAAGAATAGAGACACTATATAAAGGCATGCTTGAGAAATGGCCTAGGTAGCTTTCTCTGACATGGAAGTCTCAATGATTACAACCAATTCCCTATCCCAGTTGAATTACCCCAGAAACAGTATAGCATCAATTGTCAGTACTGATAAAAAAATCAGATTTATTTAGATGAAATTTTAAGTTGGGGGGGAGGGAGGGGAATCATTCACAGACTCTTGTAAATTTGTGCTAATCTGGACCTTTCCGTTAATTTTTGTTTTTAACACAATCCCTGACCACTACAAATGATTCAGTAAAACGTGGGAGCTCACCAACACAAGAGCTTTATTTAGAGACTAATAATTTTCTCCATAAAAACAGAGACCTCTAACAAAAGAATATACACTGTGAAGCTGGTCACAGTCTTCCTGGGCAGCTTTCTTGAGCACTGCAGACCGCTGTCAGAAATAGCCCTGAATCCTAATGCCGCTCGAAACCGCTCCACTGTAAATAAACGCAGGGCTCCACACAGTCCTCACCTGTGTAAGTGCAGAACACTCCACATACTTGACAGCCTTCAGGTCACGGGCCAGTTTTTCAGCAGTCTCTGGGGTGATAGGCTTCTGTTTATTCTTGGCAAGTTTCTCAATAGTAGAGGGGTCATCTCTGAGATCAATCTGGGTCCCAACAAGCAAGAAAGGAGTCTTTGGACAGTGGTGAGTTATCTCAGGCACCCACTAGAGAAAAGATATTTAAAAAAATACACCTGCATTAATCCACAAGCCTCCAAAGCTATTTACAATCAACAGAAGTTCTATGACAACCTTTTTTTCAGGGCAAGAATATCTGACTAACTCACCTTTTCTTTCACATTTTCGAATGAGGATGGAGAGACCACTGAAAAACAGACTAGAAATACATCTGTTTGTGGATAACTCAGCGGTCGTAATCTGTCATAATCCTCTTGCCCTAAGGGGAAAAAAAAACTGGAGAAATCAGCAACTGAATCTTGGTGCCCTCATAGCATTAAAATCACAAATCAGTCAACAGATTAAGCATGCAGCTAACAGCACACTTATCATTAATAAGAAGGCAACTTATTTAACAAAATATATGGCTTTGTAATAGAATATTTGAGCAATATTCTCACTCAGCTAATTCTAGTTAAGAGGTACAAACTATCATTTATAAAATAAATAAGTCACAGGGATGTAATGTACAGCACAGGGAATACAGTCAATAATATTATAATAACTTTGTATGATGTATAATATATAAAAATATCAAATAACTATGTTATACACGTGAAACTAATATAATATTTTAAGTCAACTACACATCAGTAAAGAAAAACAAAACCAAAAACCAAAAAACAATTTCAGGTCCTTAGAACAGCAATGAATTTTTTATGTGTTAATTATTTGCTTTGTTACTGATTTGTAGTTTTCGATCTTTGTGTCTACTAGCAACCAAACAATAATGTAACAAAAATAAACTGTTGCTACAGAAATAATTAAAAATCAAATCTACTCAGATCTGATTAAGAAACAATCACAGTGAAACTAACGGAAGAAAAATCGCAATGAAACCCAGCTGACAAAATCCACTGCCCATGACTACCAAAGCAGGTTCACATGTTTAGTTAATGTGTATATGTAAGACCAGTACCTGAAACTGAAAACACATAAAAAAAAAAATTCAACAATAATCAGTGGATGCTAAATCAATATGGAGGAAACTCTGGTGAAAAGGAGAATATTTGTATGGTCTTAAAGATTATTAATAAACCACAAGGGGAAGAACATAACTACATTGTGAAGAAACAACATCACATCGACTGAGTGATCAAGACTGCCATCACCAGGGCTTCCCTGGTGGCGCAGTGGTTAAGAATCTGACTGCCAGTGCAGGGGACACAGGTTCGAGCCCTGGTCTGGGAAGATGCCACGTGCCGCGGAGCAACTAGGCCCGTGAGCCATAACTACTGAGCCTGCGCGTCTGGAGCTTGTGCTCCGCAACAAGAGAGGCCGCAACAGTGAGAGGCACGCGCACTGCGATGAAGAGTGGCCCCCACTCTCCGCAACTGGAGAAAGGCCATGCACAGAAACGAAGACCCAACACAGCCAAAAATAAATAAATTAATTTAAAAAATTTTTAAACATTAAAAAAAAAGATATTGGAGTAGGATTTTAAAAAAAAAAAGATTGCCATCACCAATGAGTGGCAGATAAGTATGATATGCCTCTACATTTATATCCTGAGAAAGACATCATTAAGGTAGTATTCCAACCAAAATAGCATAACTTGTATCGAATCATGAGGAAACAGACCAAACCCAAAATGAAGAACAAACATTTTTATAAGGGGAGGAGGGAGAGAGGATTCCTGGGCCTGTATTCAATAAAAACATCATGAAAGACCAAAAAAAAAAAGGCGGGGGGTGGGGCAGGAGGGCTGAAGAACTAATCCAAATTACAAGAAACTAAAGAGACATGACAATTAAATGTAATACATGGTCCTATACTAAAAGCAGAGAAAACTGGACTTGGATCAACTGATAAAACTGGAATATAGATAGATGTTAGATTAGAGTATGGTTATCAATGCTAAATTACCTTAAGTTGATTACCATTAAACAAAAATGTCTCTGTTCTTAGGAAATACATACTTATGCAAGGCTAAATGGCAACTTACTCTCAAATAGTTCAGGGGGAAAAAATTATGTATAAATATGTTGAAAGAGAAAAATACAGCAAATAGGGTAAAACATTAACAACTGGTAAATTTGGTTAAAGGATGTATGTGGGCTCCTGATACTATTTTTGCAACCGTTCTGTAGGTTTGAAATTATTTCCAGATAAAAAGTCTTTTAAAATATCCATACACATTTCCAAAACTGTGAAGGGAAGGGAAGAGTCACAGAGGAAGGATTTAACAGTCCAATTTCAAAACTGAGCTACAACAATCCTATGTATTAAAAGAACAGGCCTAAAAAACAAACAAACAAACAGAAAAAAACAAAAAGGGAATTCCCTGGTGGTCCAGTGGTTGGGACTCTGCACTTTCACTGCAGAGGGCACAGGTTCAATCCCTGGTGGGAACTAGGATCCCGCAGGCCGCGTAGCCAAAAAAAAAAAAACAAACAAATAAAAGAATAGGTAGTACTTAATGACACTGAACCGTATGCTAAAAATGGTTAAAATGGTAAATTTTATGTTATATTATTTTACCACAATAAAAAAAAACTTTAAGGGGAAAAAAGGAAAGTTAAATACTTTGTATACCAGTGATTTTTTTTGTTTTGTTTTGTTTTTGCCAGCATTGAGAGAGAATACAAGAATTCAGGGCAGCTATCAAAACATGATAATTAAAGATGTCATTCTTATTGCCACTTAAATAATACATCATAAGTAGACAAGGTATTGTCAGGATAATACTCTATGGAAAGTGAATAAAGGTTGAAGGAGAAGTCAAAATAGCAGATATTACAAAACAATAAAACCACCATCAGTACCTCTAGCATTCATTGAGTAATTACTATAGCAATATGCTAGGGTTAGAATCAAAGGAATTCAAAGGTATGTACTAAGATGTGTAACTCTCACTTCTTAAATTATTAATATAATGTACAACTGTAGACATAGAAGGGATTTGGAAAGGAAAGAATGGGGAAAACAAAATCAGCCAAACTTTAACAATTCTCTCAAACTGCCTGAGCTCTAACACTAGCTGGAGCTTTGAGGCATCACAACCAAAGCTCCAATAAAACAACAAAACAAAAAGTAAATGTAGAAAATAAGACAACAAAACAGTTAACCAAGCTGTGTAAAAAGTACAGATGTTCACACACCTTTTCTTAGCCCTACACCCTATTCAAATGGAATATATTTCACAAAAATTAAGTCTGGCATATTAGAAAAGGCTTCATTTATAGTCATTCAGCCCCTGCATCAAAAACAGATCCAAGTCTGTATTCCTGAGCACCACTAGGGGCATCTAAATAAATGCCCAATGTTTTACATGCAACCAACCTTCTATTCAGATGGACTGGTGACAGAAAACAAATACAGCCATTCATTTTTAACATTAGATCCAAAGCAGTACTGGTCTGTCCATTTACTTGCAATGAACAAGCCCTCAAAGCTATAAATCTTTTCCTTTCCCAAGGAGAAAAAAATTAAAATTGTTCGATAAACAAAAAGTAGGCTACCTTACATCTACATTTGCTACAAGTGCAACATTTAAGGAAAACAGAATGAGTACGATTCCTTAGATGAGCAAGATTCTTCAATATCCAAGCATAATTTATCCAGCTAAAATCTATCCTCTAAGTATGAGGCAGCACTATCATTTAACATCCTTTAAGGTACATGACATGATCAAGAAAATTTCACTCTACTGCGTAAGACAGGTTTTGACTACAAGTCTTAAATTATATCTACTCTAACAGTACACCAACTCATCACTTAACTTCTAATACTTGACAAAAAGCAAGGATACATCTCATGAGTTGCTGGGTTTTTTTCCTTCCTCACAATCTCATATTCAGCACTTGAATTCAAGAGGAACTAAGTCAGTTTGAACTGAGGACTCTGGTCCATATGAAAAATCTGAAATGATCTCATGGTATGAAAAATAAGAATACTGCTAAAAAACAACACTTTCAGTGAATTCCAGTAGGACATTATAAACCCAAGAAGACAAATTAAACATTTCACAGAATTTATCACTACAAATTAAAACCTAAACATTTTTTCTACAACCAAGTACTCAAAATTTAATGGCACTTAGTGATCCCTGCTTCCTCTGTGCTATGGAGCTTACTCCTAAATAATTAGAAAAAAAAATCCAAAAATAAATGGGGACACTCTGGAACCTGAGATTCCTACCATCTTATGTATAACATCTGTAAAAATCTATACTATTGCATGTTAACGCAGAATTTACTGAAGATTCAAATCTTAGTCGTAACACCTTTGGAAGGTTCTACACTAGCACTAGAGACCAAAGCAGCTATAAATATCTCTATGGAGAGCGCTGTCATTCCTGATAATGTAATTGATCAGTAACTGCAGAAGGTTGCCAGATACTAGAAAACACCTCAATGAAAGGAGTTTATTTTTAAAAAACAAAACAAACAAAAAACAGAATCAGCTAAACCAGGTCAAAGTGCACCACTATGACTTGTTCTGAATATTCTTCTTTTGCTAAGGAAGAGAATAATATTAGCTGTACACCAAACACATTCCAGTCCCTGTGCTGGGTTTTTTTTTAATAGTAAAGTGTGTGAATCATAAATACACAGCTCCTGAGTTTTTACATATGTATACACTTTATTAAACTATCACTGAGGGCCTTCCCTGGTGGCGCAGTGGTTGAGAGTCCGCCTGCCGATGCAGGGGACGCGGGTTCGTGCCCCAGTCCCGGAAGATCCCACATGCCGTGGAGCGGCTAGGCCCGTGAGCCATGGCCGCTGAGCCTGCGCGTCCGGAGCCTGTGCTCCGCAACGGGAGAGGCCACAACAGTGAGAGGCCCACGTACCGCA
>NC_041216.1:17485946-17504727 GCF_002837175.3 Physeter macrocephalus
GCAAAAAAAAAAAAAAAAAAAAAAAACTATCACTGAATCTTCACAACACCTCTAAAAGGAAAATATTTTAAACATTTTACGTATCAAGGTAATTAAGCCCCACACAGTTAAGCAACTTGTCAACTATCTAGCTAACTGCTCTATCTAGCAGCAAAGTCCAACCTTTCTCTTGTTTATTACCATGGTAATGCCCGGAATGACTGACTGTGATTACAATGATTAAAATTTTAAAATGAAGCTAGCTTTTGAAAATTGAACCTAAGAAAACAATTAAGACTATATATAAATAAAATAAATGAGAATGGGGAAAAACAAATTTAATGTAAACATAAATGAACCCAACTGCATTCCAAATAACACAGCCACACTTTGGGGGTGGGTGGGAGGGATAACAAATCCAAGTAACTTTTGGACAAGGAACTTTGTATGCTATTAGACCAAAGAAAAAAATTACTGCAAACAAATCTTGAACTCTTCTTACATATTTGTTTTTCACAGTGGTATGGTATAGCAATTCTGAAACTATTTTGTGTGTATTGCAGGACTGAAAACGGGTACATCTTTTGGGGAACCTAGCTTCTAACTACAGAAGAAATGGAGATGAAAATATGGAATTGGTGAAGGCAAAGAAGACTGCCTGAGTTGGACTAAATTGGAGGTATCAACAAAAACTCATTAACCAGAATAAACGTGTTAATATTTTCTTCCTTAGTTGAATGAATGATATTCAGGACAAATCACTGTGGTGCAGAACAACTCGCTAGCATGTTACAGCTGCTTTGCTGTCTTATCTCTGTCCAGACCTCTGTAGCAATGAGCACATCTAGCACCTAGATTCCCATTTTGCAACAACTGTAGGAAAAATTGATTCAGGCAAGAATTGTCAATGGTTATTAAATCTAGAGGGGGTGCTATTTAATGACAACAGGATATTTACACCATTTTAATGTATCTCCTCACAAATTAATTATTAATTATAAAAGGAAAAATTCTAAACATATAGTAGGAAAACTGGACAACACCTTAATCAAGTGATCAAAATTACTTTTACCAAAAGGTGATACCCTGAGATGGACGTAACATTACTGATCTGGTATTCTAACCAAATATGCAATATCCTGAATCTACTCATGAGGAAATGGACAACCTCAAACTGAGAAACATTCTGTAAAATAAGTGGCCTGTTTCCTTAAAAAAATGCCAATACCATAAAAGGCTGAGGTTCCATACTAAAGGATACTAACCAAAGAGAGTGACAGCTACATGCAATGTGTGATCCTAGGTTAGAACCTATACAAGAAAAATTGCTCTAAGGGACAATATTAGGACAACTGACAAAATTAGAGAGTTGACCACAGGTTAAAGTTTAAAATGTTATATATAATGTCAAATTTCCTAAATTTGATAAGTGCACTATAAGAGAACATCCTTGCTCTTAAGAAATATACAGTGAAGCAATAAGAAACAAAAGGGCACGATGTATGCAACCTAACTCTCAAATGGCGTAGAAATAAAAGCAATATGCATATAGAGCTGGAGAATGTCACAAAAGGTTAAGAATTGGTGAACCTGGTAAGGAGTTCTTTGTATTAGCAACTTTCCTGTAAGCCTGAAGTTAAATCAAGACAAAAAGTGACAAAAAAGAATGTGTGTCCAAATACCAAAATGTTTCTGTAGTAAAGATCATAATATAAAACTGTAAACAGACCCCTATATTAACAAAAGAAGTTAAACAAATTGTGGTGTGAACTGCCATACAACGGACTACTGTGTAACCATGAAGACTATGACACACAAGTACAACACTGAGAGGTATCACCATGCTTTTCTTTTAAGAGATAAAGTCAGGTACAGAAAGAAGAATATCCTTTTTTTTCCTATGTATAAATACAATGAATGTATAGGAAGAGCTCTGTTTAGGACATACACTAAGATGTGATTGTCTCTGGATATAGATGCTTTTTCATTTTCTCCTTTTGCTTATCTATATTTTGATTTTCCTGTAATAAGCAAAACCTGTAATCTCTGTAATAAAGAATAACATTTTAAATTTTGACACAGAAAGGAATTGGTGGTAGAATTGGAATTATTCAATATGAAAAAGAGCCTATGATAAACGTATTGTGAAAAAAGCTAAGTATAGAACTATATACACAACAGTAAAACATGTGCAAAAAAATAAATAAATAACTGTGGAAACTCATTAAACAAGAATTTGGGGGACTTCCCTGGTGATCCAGAGGCTAAGACTCTGCACTCCCAATGCAGGGGGGCCGGGTTTGATCACTGGTCAGGGAACTAGATCCCACGTGCTGCAACTAAGAGTTCGCATGCCTCAACTAAAAAGATCCCACGAGTCACAACTAAGACCTAGCACAGCCAAATAAATTTTAAAATATTGGGCTTCCCTGGTGGCACAGTGGTTGAGAATCTGCCTGCTAATGCAGGAGACACGGGTTCGAGCCCTGGTCTGGGAAGATCCCACATGCTGCGGAACTAGACCCGTGAGCCACAACTACTGAGCCTGCGCGTCTGGAGCCTGTGCTCCGCAACAAGAGAGGCCGCGACAGTGAGAGGCCCACGCACTGCGATGAAGAGTGGCCCCTGCTTGCCACAACTAGAGAAAGCCCTTGCACAGAAACGAAGACCCAACACAGCAAAAATAAATTAATTAATTAATAAACTCCTACCCCCAATATCTTCTTTAAAAAAAAAAGGCATATGCATTTAAAAATATATATATTTTTTTTAAAAAATTATTTGGTGTTGTGACCACAGCGGCAGAAATAAAGCTATGAAACAGAGGGAGAGTCCTATCTCTGGTCTTAAGCGATACTATTTTAATATAAGAGTTTCAGCCAAAGACAGGAATAGTATAAAAAGAATTCAAAATGACTATATTCAATATCTTGTAATAACCTATAATGGAAAAGAATCTGAAAAAAATATATATATATATATATAAAACTGAATCACTTTGCAGTACACCTAATATTAAAAAGAATTCAAAATGACTATATTCAATATCTTGTAATAACCTATAATGGAAAAGAATCTGAAAAAAAAAATATATATATATATATAAAACTGAATCACTTTGCAGTACACCTGATATTAACACATTGTAAATTAATTATACTTCAATTTTAAAAAGGTTTTAAAAAAGAATTAAAGAATTCAAAATAAAATAACACAATCAACAGGTTAAAAGTAACCAAACACTTAAAGGAAGTCAGAGGCTATCTCAGTGGGATGAAAGTTTTAACAGAAAGAAAATTGAGTTAATGGCATGACTTGAACCAGGACTCTGAGATTAAGGCCTTTGGAGAAGGACACAGAGTCTCCTTGTAGGTATGTCAAAGATAGGAGACTCAATCTGGATGCCTACAGTCCCAGGTCTCCAGTGCCTGTCAAAAAAGATCTCTGGCTTATAGCGACCTTAACCAGTTGAGGTGAAAACTCCCCAATCTGCCTGGTATAGTAAAATAATTTCCTTAGTGAATGTGCTTTAACCCCTAGAAAGATTCAGAATCTAAGATGATGAAATAAATCAACATTATTATTGTTAATTTTCAGTTACATTTAGGAATAACCTATTCTTATTTAATACTCAGCGTCTGTAATATTTAAAACAATCACCATGGGACTTTGCTGGTGGCACAATGGTTAAGAATCCGCCTGCCAATGCAAGGGACGTGGGTTTGAGCCCTGGTCCAGGAAGATTCCACATGTCGCGGAGCAACTAAGGCCGTGCGCCACAACTACTGAGCCTGCGCTCTAGAGCCCAAGAGCCACAACTACTGAGCCCACGTGCCACAACTACTGAAGCCTGCGTGCCTAGAGCCCATGCTCCACAATAAGAGAAGCCACTGCAATGAGAAGCCCGTGCACCTCAACTAAGAGTAGCCCCCACTCGCCGCAACTAGAGAGAGTCTGCACGCAGCAACGAAGACCCAACGCAGCCAAAAATAAATAAATAATTATTTTTTTTAACTATCACCATGTAAAAGAACATGATAGATTAGTTTTCTGATTCCAATTTAAACTGTGTAATTGAGTAACTGATCTTGAGGTATTTTTGTTGAAAATGTTAAGAATTTTATGAAAGTTGTAAATAATACTGTTTAAGATAAATTAAAACAAATACAGAAAATCATAAATTATCAGGTTTATTAAAGTTACATATGTAAAAACTTGGAAATGTTTCATCAGGTCAAGCAAACTGAATTGCTTAAAACAGAAAAGTAAATACATTAAGTTTATAAATGCAATCTAAAGTGCTAGAAGAAATTTAACAGCTGTAAATGAGGCTGACTGGGATTAAAGTCTGACCAATCCAAGTTAAATAAACCAATATTAATCAAAGGACCCTAGGCCACCTTGAGAACAATCTGTCAAAACTGACTGTTTTAATAAAAGATTTAATGTGTGCAACTAAATTTAAAGGCTTACCCACTCCCAAACTAAGACTATACAAAGACCTGTATACAAATGTTCAGAGCACCATTATCCATCATAGCTTAAAATTAGAACCCAAACAACCAGCAACTCGTAAATGGATAAAACAAACTGTGCTATATTCATAGACTGGAATACTACTCAACAATAAAAAGAAACAAACTACTGATACACATAACATAGATGAATCTCAAACAAATTATGCTAAGTGAAAGAAGTAAAACACAAAAGGCTACAGACTGTATGGTTCCACTGATAAGAAATTCTAGAAAAGCAAAATCATAGTGACAGAAAGCAGATCTGTGGTTGCCTAGGGCCAGGTCAAGGGAAGGGACTGACTATAACGGGCAAAAGGAAACTCTTTAGGATGATGTATCTTGATTATGGTGGAGGTTACACAACTATATGGTCAGCAAAAATAATCAAACTGAACACTTAAAATGAGTGAATTCTATTGTATTATACTTCAATAAAGCTAAAAACTTAAACACTGATTAAAACATAAAGGTTTATAAAAATAAGCTTTGAAATTTGAAACTAAAATTGAAAATTAATTTTCAACCCCAAGTAGCCATAAATTGTCTTCTCTCTGTATATAGATTGCCTCCAAGGGCACACAGAAACACAAAAAAATCCCTCACCTACCACAAAATGTAGGTCATTATCTCATTTTGTCCATCTTCCAAGTTTCCTCTAATATACCATTACTCATAATTTTTAATTCATAAAAACTTTAAAGGCCTAAAACACCATTACAAAGCCACTGATCTCTGGGGCTTCCCTGGTGGTGCAGTGGTTAAGAATCCGCCTGCCAATGCAGGGGACACAGGTTCGAGCCCTGGTCCAGGAAGATCCCACATGCCGCGGAGCAACTAAGCCTGTGCGCCACAACTACTGAGCCCGCATGCCTAGAGCCCAAGCTCCGCAACAAGAGAAGCCACCACAATGAGAAGCCTGTGCACTACAACGAAGAGTAGCCTTTGCTCGCCGCCACTAGAGAAAGCCCACGTGCAGCAACGAAGATCCAACACAGCCCAAGATAAAAATAAATAAAAAATAAATAACTTTATTTAAAAAAAAAAAAAAAAAGAAAAAGAAAGCCACTGGTCTCTAAACTTAACTGTTTACTATTTTTGTCTCTCCATTTCACCCTCCCAATTGAATCTAGACAGTTCCTTAAAGTGAGTAGTATGATACACTCCATAAGAACAATATGTCAGCTGACAGACAGTGAGAGGGTAACTCATAAAAAGCGAAAAAGTTAGGATTCCTACATACCAAAATGATACCTTTCTGAATTTTTCCTTTGCCTAACTGAGCTGATGAAACAGAAACAACAGAGAAAAGTCAGAAATGAAGATGTGCAGCTACTGTTAAAACAAGGAAAAAACACTGAGAAATTGGGAATACTTCAGGAAGAAAGAAATCTGTTCCTTAAATCTGAAAAGTTGACCACAAATGTCAATACTGTGAGCTAGATATTGGTTGGCCCTCAAAATATTTTCAAATGTAGTATAAAATAACAAGCTATAATATGATAATATAAGAAGCTATCTGTACATATAATATGCAGACACATATATTAAATAAGTCTTCAAATATCAGAGTGATAGTACAGCCTGTCTAAGGTACTCTGCTCTCATCCTATTTTATCTCCTTCCACACCATCCATCCAGGGTACCCCAAACGCCTATTTGCTATTCCAGGTCTGGGATTGCTTCTCGGTCAAGCATCAACCATCATAATATTCAATCCTGCTATTAACAAAAGGCAAATGGTTTGCTAATATTCTAGTTTCCCAAATGTCCAAAAAAAGACAACCACCAAGTGTTACAGTTACAGACCAAAACATTGTAAAAGACATCAAGTTTTCACCTGCAGTATCAAAAAGTCCAAGAGTATAAGGCTCTCCACCAATCATAACTGTGACTGCATAGTTGTCAAAAACCTAAAACATAAAAATATGACATTGTTAGTGTGCAAGGGGATGGTCAAAACAGGACAGGACAACTCTTAAGGTAAGACAATGTTTCCTTCCCAAGACTCAACCATCTCTTAGTCCATCTTTCTTATATGACCAACCTTGCCAACTAAGCCCTTGCATGACCTAATACTTCTTGAAAAAAGTGGCAGGAGATGTATTCTGGGATGTCTGCTCTACCCCAGCAGCTTGGATAAAAACCCACAGAAGGCTTAGAGGTGTCACAGGAGCAGAGTCCCCTGGCTATACAAAATGATCCTATTCAAGTTGAAACTTTTGAGACAGTAGTTTAAAGTTTACCTCAATTTTCAACCTGATTTCTAAGAAATTATTTCTTCATAGACCATTTCCTTTTAATCTCATATTAAAATCTCCTAGATCCATGATAATCTTTTTCCTTTCAGGGCTGAAGACAGGAGCAGCCTTGTTGCAAACATTCCCATTAGAGAGAAATGTAGGTTCCCTCAAGGAAAGTGTCTAAGAAACGGCTGGCAGATTATTTGTTGGGACTTCATGAATAAAACTCATGTTATTGGGTACAAATCACATGACCTAAGATATCTTCTTTGAATTGGGTATACGTAAGGATAGTATGATAGGTAGCGGTGTGTGTGTGTTTATGTACTCTTACGGATAGTGAATAGGGTATACTACTTGTAAGTAGACTGTAAAACCCATTAACAAACTTAGTATATACTAATATTGGTTGTACTAAGTTATTTGTGAAAATGGGAGCTAACAGTGCTAAATGAAAAAAGACCCAACACTAATTCATGGACTCCTCTGAATTAATTTACAATTGAAAAGCAACCAGGAGAAGGATGTTACATTTTAAGATCAGCTCTGTTTAACACTAATTTTCTGGTTCATGTTTTAGTGGGTTGTTGGGAGCTTGTTTAAATGTAAGCAAGAGTGGATTGGAAGCAAGGGCTTTGGGGGAGGTGGTAGTTAAAGGAAAGTCAGTTCTTGAAAACAAGAACAAGGAAGTGTAAAGAATGTGGTTAAGTTCTCAAACCATTCAGGTTATTTTCTTAAGTCATACCTAACCCTTTTCCAGAGATCCACATACAAACACATACATAAAACACCCATAAGCCCTCCTTAAATAGAACACCTAGACTCAGAAACCATGTTTATAAGAAAACAACTTTAAATGGAGACTGAAAAACAAACAATCTGACAGTTGCCCTCACTCAAGATCCACAAAAATCAATGTATCTCTCAAAGTCCCCTAAAAGTCCCTTTCAACCTCAGAACTTCTTTCACTTACAAATGTCCCCAAATGGGCCAACTCGAAAATACGATTTCATATTTAAAAATATGATTTCTCCCCCTCAAAGAAACCTAATTTTTCTTCCAATAGCCTGGGCCTACCTCAATCACTTTATATGCCCTGGGACATTATAGACTTTCAATTACAATTAAACATAATTACCAAGCCTTTAACCTGTCACCCTCTTAAAAATGCTCTCATCTCTGAAGATTAACCTAAAGTAATGATACATTTTCTTCCTTTTTACTTCCAAACAATACTAGTCCCATATTAATCATACATAGGTGCTTCATAACCCACCCCAAAAGAGCTCACTTCACAGAGGTGGTTATTGCCAGGCCAGGCCAACCCTAGCTCCTCTCTCACCACAGAATAGACATCTATGTTTACTGTAATTAAACCACTGGATTGGTCAACCAACCTGGGACAAACACTGGATCCCCAAACACATTCACAATGAGTGTTACTCTAAATAACTGTCTCTCTCTCTCTCTCTCTCTCTCTCTCTCTCACTTCAGTATCTTTGTTATTCCCATTTTCCCTCTACTCTTCCAAGGAGCTGATAAAAAGCATTTGTGGGAGAGAATCCCCAAAGGCTTCTTCTGTTGACGTACTCATAAGAAAAACAGGTCTTCTGCGCCTCTAAAAACCAGTCTGGAGCTTCATTACTGCTAGGACAACAGCTCCATAAGCTTTCCTTCTATTCCCTAAGGAGAATAAGTGGAGACACATACTACTTTCCCTGAAGTTACAAGACCCCCCAAATCATCCCAGAAGACCTCCAAGCACTGATTAATCATTGGATAAGATATCCAAAAAAATCACCTCATTCCAAAATGTAGGGCATACTTCTCCAAACTGAGACTACCACTCTTTAGAATCTTGTCTATTGGAGTTTTGCCTCCCAGCACTTCTTGCAAACCCTTGTATCACCCCTTCTGACATTCCACTGATTTTTCAGCTGTTTAATTTTAAAGTGTATATAATTTACCCAAGAGAAGTCAAGATCTTTAACAACAAGAAACAAAGGCAGACAACAGAAAAATTTCAGTACACAAAGTTTTCAAAAGGATATCAAATTATAATATATTTCACTAATAGATGGAAGCTTTATACTTACAGTCGGTACATACTCAGATGGAAATTTGTTTGTTGTGTAGGATATCAGGAGACATGTTTTACCAACGGCACCATCGCCCACAACAACGCACTTAATTGTCTGCATTGCTGAAACAGTTTTGTATCCACTTTAAATATTTCAAATTTGATGATGACCTACAAAAGGATTAAAGATATTTCTGTTAATTATTTGTACTTATACATGTGTTTTTTTCCTTCAATTAGCAACAGGCTCTCTCATTCAGAGCAATAACAGAACCAGCAACCCAACTACTAGGGCTAAAGGAACCTAAAAAGAGAAATAGTGACTTGCAAATAAGAGTCAATTTTCTAAGTTTCTGATCCTTGGTTGTTTTCTTTTTTTTTTTTAATCAATTTACTTATTTATTTATTTTTGGTTGTGTTGGGTCTTCGTTTCTGTGCGAGGGCTTTCTCCAGTTGGGGCAAGCGGGGGCCACTCTTCATCGCGGTGCGCGGGCCTCTCACTGTCGCGGCTTCCCTTGTTACGGAGCACAGGCTCCAGACATGCAGGCTCAGTAGTTGTGGCTCACGGGTCTAGTTGCTCCGCGGCATGGGGGATCTTCCCAGACCAGGGCTCGAACCTGTGTCCCCTGCATTGGCAGGCAGATTCTCAACCACTGTGCCACCAGGGAAGCCCGGTTGTTTTCGACTTAAGTGTTTTTTAAAAAATCAGAAGTAGCATAAAGAGCAGCATGTCTTTTTATAATGAAAGAGAAGAGGCTATTTCAAAATGAATCCCATGTAGTGTGTCAAGTGTTGTTTTGTGCAATTTTTCCTTCAGTTGTACATGCCCACACATGTGTGTGTACAGGTATATGTGTACTAGACTGCAATACAAAGACCACTGCTTCAAAGAATGGTCCATTTACCCAAACTTAGAGCTATAGTTACTCATGCTATAACCAATAAGCAGCAGAGCACCACCACCTCCCGTCTGTAACAGATGAGCAACATGAGGGACAGGACAAAGATCAGGGTGATCCCTGGTCTCAGCAGCTCTTTTAGCACCAAGTTGCCTAGTTACTAATTCAATATTCATGGCATGAAGAGGTCAAAACCTAGATTTTTATAATGAAAAAGTCAGAACACTCTAAAGCATTCTAACTTACAAAGATACAATTACTTTAGCTTCTCTTACTGTAGTCCTCCATTCTAAGAAGCTACTGATTACAAATGCACCAAGGATTTATTACATTTTATCAATTCTGAATGCTTGTTTTTACACTTAAACATTTCTAAAATCAGAACATATCTTTACCGAAGGTTCCTTACCCTTGTTACCAGCCATTTTCCCCCCACATTTTGACATCTACGAAATTGGGATATAGGACATCTTAGAGTCAATGAAAAATTATAACAGTTTTTCTGGAAGAATAAAGAAGAAACACCACACCCTCTATACCTATATTTTAAGATAAAATCCTTTTTCAATTATAATTCTGAAGGGATTACAATTTCTTGTTAGCTAAAGCTGCTACCTTATTAAACATAAAAATGTCACAGAACCATCTAACTGTGGATTGGATGCCAGGCCTATATGCTCGTACAGTAACCTTCACAACTCTTAATCATGACTTATAAAAGTCTGTTAACATCTCTGTATCGGGGCTTCCCTGGTGGAACAGTGGTTAAGAATCCGCCTGACAATGCAGAGGACACGGGTTCGAGCCCTGGTCCGGGAAGATCCCACATGCAGCGGAGCAACTAAGGCCGTGCGCCACAACTACTGAGCCTGCGCTCTAGAGCCCACGAGCCACAACTACTGAACCCGTGTGCCACAACTACTGAAGCTCCACGCACCTAGAGCCCGTGCTCCACAACAAGAGAAGCCACCACAATGAGAAGCCTGTGCACCGCAACGAAGAGTAGCCCCCGCTCGCCACAACTAGAGAAAGCCCACACGCAGCAACAAAGACCCAATGCAGCCAAAAATTAATTAATTAATTAATTTCAAAAAAAAAAGAAAAGAAAAAAAAATCTCTGTATATACAAGTGAGTAACCTACAGGAAATATACATTCTCCTGTTCCTCATCAAAACCATCTTGACTACATTTTCCCTGTAATGCACTAGAGGAGCACTCATACTAGGTTAAGGATCTTGATTCCTAAACTAAATCAAATTACCTATCAAAATAATCGCACTAAACCAAGTACTAAATTAATTCTAGAGAATTATTCTAGAAGAATGTTTTTTATTTAATAATAAAAGAAGAGAAAACAGGAATAGCTGTCTTCTCATGGTTCCTCAGTCCACCTCTGAAAAACAGGATAACATTCTGCTAAAAAAACAAGGTCTTCTGTAAAATTTCTTTCCAATTCAGAGTGAAGAAAAGAAAGGTAAGCAGAGACAGTTCTGATCATCCTACAGAATATTTTCCAGGTGCCTAAAAATCAGTTTCAAGTTCAGTTCCTGTATCTTCTATTTCTCATGACCATTATTATGGGGCAATTTTTTTTACATAGAGTTTAATCATAAACACTGGACAGAAAGTAAGGTTTGATCACTGTGGCAGACACTGCTAGCGATCTGCCAATTCTTCCTCTCTTCTTCAGTAATAGAATTTTACTGAAGCGTATGGCTCTTAGTAAAGACATTTCCTAAATTCTTTTGCAGCTAGATGTGACCAAGTTCTGGCAAATGGGAATGGAAGCGATGGATGCAACTTTCAAGACTAGCCTTAAAAACAAGGGAAATAGTTTCTCCTATCCCGGCCTTTAGGCTGGAATACAGACGTGATAATGGAAGGTGAAGCAGTCACACTGAACCAGAAGACAGAAATTACATGCTAAGGATGAGTAACACAATAGGAAGGGCCAGCCCTGTATTGCCTTCCAAGACTTTTACATGAGGAAGAAACTTCTCTTTCATTAAGCCCTTATTATTTTGGACTTCTCTGTTACAGCAGCAGAACTGAATCCTAATTACTATATTTCATGGATGCTAAGAAGACAACAATTTTTAAAATACATCCTAAATTTAGAGGTCTTAAATGTAAGAGAAAATGTCTTAGAATCAATAAAATTATAATAATATTTGGATTTATCAGGTAACTTTACAGTAAACTTGACCACTTTTGAGACTTTGTCTTAAAAACACCTAAGATAAATGCTATTGTTAAATTTTAACTGTGGTTAAAATCAATTGTCATCCCTAAATATGAAGATCCTTATCTTCAGTCTACCTATGGTATTCACTTTTAAGACTTGTAACCCATACTACCTAGCAAATACAAAATCATCAGGCCATTTCTAAACTTGAAACTTCTAGTGAAGAAAGAGCTACCATTTCCTGAAAGTTTCATTAAAATTCTCTAGGAAATAAGGAAGAAGAAATTGAAAACAAAAAGTTTCCATGATTAAAGACATGAATATGACTGCCACATGGTTAAGTCACAAACTATCACAAGCTGTATTGAATGTTACAATACTGTTCTGTTTTATGCTTTGGTTTTTTGGCCGTGAGGCATGTGGGATCTTAGCTCCCCGACCAGGAATCGAACCTGCACCCCTTGCATTGGAAGGCGAAGTCTTAACCACTGGACTGCCAAGGAAGTCCCAAAATATCTCTGCATTCTTAAGAGCAAAATCACTACGACTAAATGCCGAACTTTCTGAGGAAGATCTTTAAGCTTTTCCAATGAAAGATAATGGGTGACCAGAACTCTTGTGAGAGAAATGTGGTCCGCAAACAGTTTGTCAAGATCACTAACATTACTACTTTGAGAACTTTTAGAAGTCTGGATCTTTTCTGAGCAGGAGAAACAGCCCCCAAGCCAATCAGGCCCTTCTCTGCATGTCCTGCTTAGGAAAGCTGGGAAGAATTTCCAAACTACAGAAACTAAATACATAACAATAATAATTTTCCTAACTCTGAAGTCAGGAAAACCCTGGGTTTTAACCTCTGCTCGGCACTTACTAGTGACCTAGGCAAGTTTCTTAATCTCTTTTTGCCTCAATTTTCTCATTTGTAAAACAGAACTAATTATAATTTACACCAATACCTTGCAAAGTTATAAAGATTAAGTAATATAAAAGGACCTGGCTCTTAGCACATACTCAATATACATGAATTCCTCTACCAACTGTGCCAGTTAAGTCAATCCCACCATACCTATTTTCGTCCAGAGGATCAAAACTTGCACTGCACTTTCTTCTCTCTTTGGTGGACTATTACCTAATCAAAACTCCTCACACTTTGCACAAAGCAAGTGCACCAAAAACATAGGCTGAAATGAACTGAATATATTTGCTGTTATTTAGCTAATGACACAAAAAACAAGAAATCCACCCAAATATTTCTTCACTTGACGACTCCCGTATTATTTTTTCCTGTATTTCCTGCATTTCCCTGTATTTACAGAGCAGTCCCTAAAAACAAGCTACTTAACAGGTGTTAATATAATTTAGGTATTGGAATAGACCCTATCACTATCTTTAAACACCAAATCAAATGCTTTTTTAGTTTATTAATTATCACTGTCTACATGCAAACTAATGAAAATCTGACAGTTGTTAACCTAAAACAATAAAACAGCAAGTTATTTTACCTTCTCCCTATCGGAGATACAAAGGTACTTCTCAGGTCTACAACTAAAGTCTAGTGGTAGTGAGAGCTCCCCCTTCTGGTCACCTGACTCCATCTTAAATGAGGTTTCTGTTTATTAATGTTCACATTGTTATTGATAATATCTTTTATAATCTCTTTTTCCTGTTAGGCTTGAATTCAGCCTCTAGATCAGCAATTCCAAAACTATCACTCTGGACAACCAGAGTCAGAATTACCTGAAATGAGTTTGTTAACAATTCAGATTCCTGGGCCCTCACCCCAAATCTAATAGATCAGAGCGCAACACTTCCTATGAAAGAGTTTGAGAACCACTGGCCTATATGATAACAAGACAAAAAATACCAGTAACAAAAGAATCTAAACTAAGATAAACACTACTGGCATTTAGATCACCTAGAAGTGAGTTTCTTAAAAGTAGAATCCAAATTATCACTGTGAATTATCTGTATCAACCAGGCACTTTACATATTTAGTAATGAAAAACTCATGCTGTATACTGAGAGATCACGAACCAAAATACTTCAGAGGTGCTTTAAAACTGGTTCAACCCAAGTATTCTCAAATAATAGTGCCAGCTACTTATATAGCACTTACTATATGCCACATACTGTCCTAAACATATTACACATATTCATACATTTCGTCCTCTCAACTCTGAGATATGTACTATACTGTTCCCATTTCACAGGTAAGAAAAGTAGGGCTCAGCGAAGTTAAGCAACTAGACCAAGATTACTAAGCCCGTAAATGGCAGAACTGGAATTTAAACCCAGTCTGTCAAGGCTCTGCTCCAAAATTCTATACTATACTACTTTCTCCTAAGAAGTGTCAATTAATCAAAACAAATACGATCACTACAAATGGAGTGGCAAGTATATACCTATGACAGTTGCCAGACTGGGAAGAGGAAGGCAGAGGAAGAAGCAAGAAACAGGGATTAAGTTCATTTCCTATTTCTTCACCCTGCAGACAACCACTCAATCTTATTGGGGAGAAGGGAAGCGAGAAGAGAGAATTTGTAAGATAGAGTTCACTCTTCCCCTTTCTATCTATATACCCACAAATCTTCCATTTCTTATGCTTCCTCACCTGACAGTTCAGCAATCTATCAGAAACTGGTTGTGGATCCCCAGTTAAGAACACTGGTTCAGGAGTCAGACTGGCTCTACCACTCTAGCTATGTGACCTTAGGCAAGCTATATAACTGCTCAGTTTTCCCTTATCTCAAAAATGAAAATAGTAATACTTTTCTCATAGGGTAAGTTGACTGAATAAGATAACATACGTAAGGAATTCAAAACAGTGCCTGGCCTCTGGTAAATGCTTAGTAAATGTTTGCACCTACTCTTAAATGAGTAAAGGCACTTTTATAATACTCATTGTCTTTACTACAAATGCAGTCAAATTTAGAGCTATCACTACAAAGGTGGTCATTTCAGAGTCAAGTTCCAATTTAATTAGGATTATTCTGCAAAGCATTTGACATGTATTATTAATAATTTCATGTACTGAAATGTCACCAGATGACCCACAGATTGGGAAGGAGTAGGGGGTCAGGGAAGAGACTTTGTTCCTGCAATATATACAATGCCAGCTTCAACAACATGGAGGAAACTAAGCCAGACATGTTTGTAAATCCTTATGTTAACTTCCTATTTAAACCACGTCAAATCACTATAACAGCAAAGAGGCTATGTAGTACCAATGTACCATTCTGCTATCCAGAGTGGCTAGAAAAGTTATTCTGCACCAATAACTAAGCACTATTTCTTTTTAATAATGAAGTTCATTTGTACCAGAACTTGGAATTGGTTGGCGTTGAGCAACTTAAGGCATAAAAAATGATTCTGCCAATCATAAGGAAGATAAATTGTGAAATAAGGTGGATCTTCCACATTCCTTCCCAATACCTATCACTCCTCCTGACAGCCACACCAAAACCGTTATCTCCTACGTTCTTAAATGCTTTGGAGGTCCAAATTACCCTTTGAGAATCTCAAAACTAAAGCCCCTTTAGTTTTCTGGGGTTCTTGAGCTCTGGATTTAAAGAGGCTATGGAACTCTCTCTTAGTATCATTATTATTATTGGCTGGATTCCAACTAAACTCCACTAAACAATGCAATCCCTGAGGAAAAGGATTTGTATGTGGGGAAGAGAAAACGCTCCCAGCTACAGATGCCCTATCTTCCCATGACCCACAGTTCATTCTAGGCACAAGGCACAAAGAGCATATGAAAAGATTTGGGGGTTAGGTATTTGCTAATAAGCTTGTTTTGCAAAAAATGTATATTCTAAATCAGACTATTACATCCCTTATAAAAAGATGTCAAATATTAACAGTAAACAGTGTGAATAAAAGCCCCATCGGGGCTTCCCTGGTGGCGCAGTGGTTGAGAGTCCGCCTGCCGATGCAGGGGACACGGGTTCGTGCCCCGGTCCGGGAAGATCCCACATGCCGCAGAGCGGCTGGGCCCGTGAGCCATGGCCGCTGAGCCTGTGCGTCCGGAGCCTGTGCTCCGCAACGGGAGAGGCCACAACAGTGAGAGGCCCGTATACCGGGGGAAAAAAAAAAAAAAAAAGCCCCATCCAATTTTTGGTATTCACTGTGGTGAAAGTGTTTGGTCTTTGTCCAGGATTCCTGTCACAGAGCTCCTAAAACCCTTGGAATTCCCCTAAACGGTAACAGTACCTTTTGTCATTCATAATGAGCCCCTTCCTAATAATGACTTAGAATGGGGCCTCTGGATAGCCTTGGGATGGGACTGCTCACCAGAAAGACCAAGTGATGAGAGGGTTAGAACTTTCAGTCCTACCTGCCAACCTCAGGAAGAGGTGACGGGGAGGGGAGCACTGGAGATTGAGCTCTGTGAAAACTGGTGAACAAGAAGATTTAGAGAGCTTCCAAGTTAGTCAACACATCGTGCTGGAGAGTGCCTGCCTGGGGAGGACACGTACCCCATACACCAAATTTGCCATCAGCCAGGCAGAAGGGTGGATAGCCTGGGTACCCCATCTGCAGCTGGTGCCTGAAGTGGAGGCAGTTTTGTGGGCTGAGCCCTTAAGCTGTGGGGTCTACACTAACTCTGAGAGTTAGTATTACAATGGAATTGACAGAAGTGATGTCGGAAAAAGACACTACATTCACACTAACACAAAATACACTCAAAGTAATGCTCTTTTCATTTGAAACACATTTCCCCCGAAGAAATCCATTTTCATACTTAGGATACAGGAAAGAGATATGGAGAATCAAGAGAGTAACAATCCTGAATAACAAGCCTTCCTTACCTATCCAATGAAACAGCTGGTGTGGTTAAAGGATTAAAGAATAAATAAAATCGGCACCACTTGTCTCTCCTATCAAATCCAGTCACTTTAGAGAATATGGTTTATATAACCTTTTGCTGTCCTATCCAAAAATTCTATTATACCTCCACCATAGTTACCTTTCTCCCGCAAAACAAGCAATACACTGTAAGAAGAATGTTTTTAAACCTTGAAATAAACATTTAGCTTCCAAAAAATTTATGAGAACCAAAATTTAAGAGTTCACCCAATATTACTTTAAAAAACCAAAATAAAGAATAAGATTTTTTTTTCAGAATTGGAATATTCCTTAATGAACTAACTAAATCCCATCATTCTGCAGATATTCTGGTCTAAATGCAAAGGACTTGCCCCTATGCCAGACAGTTAATACTCATGTATCCTAACATTGTTTCCCAACTCTTCAGAATTCAGGCAAATACAGAACAAGCCACATAAAGACAGTTCTTTTTGAACTTCATAATTTGTTTTCAGAGTCCTCAGTAAATAGGAAATAATCTAAGAAACCTTTGGCACTCATTCCGCCTGCCAATGCAGGGGACAAGGGTTTGCTCCCTGGTCCGGGACGATCCCACATGCCGCGGAGCCACAAAGTCCATGCACCACAACTACTGAACCTGTGCTCTAGAGTCCGCGAGCCACAACTACTGAAGCCCGCATGCCACAACTACTGAAGCCCGCACACCTAGAGCCCGTGCTCCCCAGCAAGAAGAGCCACCGCAATGAGAAGCCCGCACACCGCAACAGAGTAGCCCCCACTCACCACAATTAGAGAAAGCCCGCACGCAGCAACGAAGACCCAACGCAGCCAAAAAAATTAATTTTTTAAAAAAGGTGGTTAAATAAAAATAAGAAATTAAGTATTCACTGGTTTTGCTTTAAATAAGGCTAATAAAATTTTCAACTTTTCAGAAACCAAACCTTATTTTGTTCTCTCCTATCCTTAAATAGCTATAAGCTTATTTTCCCCCAAAATTCCACTTACTCACCTCTAGAATTAAGTCATTATAGAAAGTTAAAGGACAAAGTCTCCATGGTACATGTCCAAGAGCCCTGTTGCTGATTTTTTGTTGATTTTTTAACGTGAGACTGACAAATATATGCAAAATCGGTAGATATTTCACCAAAATATAGTCAAAGGAATCAGGGAAGTAAACTTGGGCAGAATGTAAGTGATAACACTACTGCAGCCTTTGCTTTTGGGGAAAGATACGGGGTTTTTCTCCCCTCCCCTAAATGTACTTTCCAGATGTTTCATAAAACAAGTATCTTTGGGCAAAAACATCTCAAATTCTTCATGTATCTCTCTCCCACAAAATGGTTGCAAAATTCCTAATATCTCCAGCTGCCAATTAAATGCATTAACATATGCAAAGTGATGAAAGGCAAACATTAGGCACTCATTAAAGCAATTATTCAATTCTTCCATTTTCTGCCACTTGTGAAAGAAACTGATAAATACTGTGAAACCACAACCTACATGAAAGAGTAGAGAAGCGGGTGTCAAATTAAGGTTCTATGGGTCTTTGAGATGACAAAAATGAAGCAACTGTCAGGGAAAAAAGTGCTGACAGTAGCACTCATAAAATGAAAGATTATGATTCTATGTGGTAAAAGATGTTTTCAGCAGAGCTAGAAGTTTGCTGTGTCAGCTTCATTTCTGAAAATGACTTCATTCCGAAGTGTCTGATCCAATAAGAACGTGAGTCCTTATTTTTACTACCATGCTGAGTTTTCCTTCTTCAAATTGGCAAAAACTAAGGGATACTAGCCAAAGTAATAGTTTTATATTGTCTTTGTGACCAAAAAAATTTTAGTCCAATTAGTAAATATCTACATAAGCTATAACACTTTTGAATGTAATATTTCAAAACAATTTGGAAAAACTGAAGAGTATGCAATAATGTATAAGAGTACTAAGTATCTGATTAGAAGAGAATGGATATTACAATAAGATTTTCCCTCGGGCTTCCCTGGTGGCGCAGTGGTTGAGAGTCCGCCTGCCGATGCAGGGGACACGGGTTCGTGCCTCG
>NC_041216.1:17504808-17537517 GCF_002837175.3 Physeter macrocephalus
GTTCGTGCCTCGGTCCGGGAGGATCCCACATGCCGCGGAGCGGCTGGGCCCGTGAGCCATGGCCGCTGAGCCTGCGCGTCCGGAGCCTGTGCTCCGCAAAGGGAGCGGCCACAACAGTGAGAGGCCCGCGTACCGCAAAAAAAAAAAAAAAAAAAAAAGATTTTCCCTCAAAATATTCAAGACTCGTAGATTTATTCATTCAGTCAACAAACCTTTATTAGACACCTAATAAGTGCCAAGCATTGTCCTATACATAGCCATATCCCCCTCTGCCTGGAACAAAGTTCATGTCCTCTTGGGGCAACAATCCAAAGTGGCATATACAGACAATAACCAAATAAGCATCACCCCCCCCCCATATTCTTCCTTAATAGTATTACTAATACTGACACCCTTACATGCAATTTTCCCATTCTGGTCTCTTAATTAAGGGCAACATAATTCTGTTCTCTTAAGAAAGGGCAAGGAGATTTTAAAACACACTCAAACTTCCCCTCAGTTTCCTGCAAAAGACCAGATAACAAAAGAGAGAGCATTTCACACATCCCAAATCTCAAGTCTCAATCTGCCAGAGCTCTGAGGTCTTGACAACCTGGGGAATAGGACTGAAATTGCACAACTAAGTATGCGTCTTACTTGGCCCACCTAATCAATTGCCAACTGAATGACACTATTTAAATTATCCAATATGGTTTGGTGCTTATTTCAATGTCTATGTCTTTATCCACATCATATCATCTGTCCAAACCTTCGATGTCTAGCCTTACAACTCACCCTATTTCTATCCTAACTTACCACCCCCAAATCCCACCTTAACTGAAACACCTTCCCTAACTATTCCAGCTATCAAAAACTGCCCAAATGGGGATTTCCCTGGTGGTCCAGGGGATAAGACTCCACATTCCCAATGCAGGGGGTCCACGTTCGATCCCTGATCAGGTAAATAGATCCCGCATGCCGCAACTAAAAGCTCCCACGTGCCACAGCTAAGACCCAGCGCAGCCAAATAAATAAATAAATATTTTTTTAAAAAAACTGCCCATATTCTCTGAACTTCCATAGCAAGGCCCTTCTTAGCTCTTAAATCTCATATTTCATACTCCTATCCCCAACACTCTCCATGCTCTAGCCACACAAGTCTCATTATATTCCTCAAACATGCCGAGCCCTGTCCTGCCTGCAGGTCTTTATACGTGCCAAATATGCCTTCCCCTGCTCATAACGCTGTTGACTTCTCATCCTTCAGATCTCAGCTCAAATCATCATCTCCTCAGAAAATTCTCCCCTAAACACACTAACCAGATTACTATCCAGTCCCCTTCCCCCTTACTTCCATCATACTACCCTGTTTATTTCCTTTACAGTACGGTCATAATCTATAATTATCTTGTTTATGTTATATTGCAGTAAAGGAAAACAGATAAAAAATAAGGAAATCTCTGTGAAGGCAGGGACTCATGTATTGCCAGAACAAAGATCAATACTGGACACCGTAGGTACTCACTCAACAAATGTAAAACACAACTGAGCACTTAGTCATGTTGTTTTTATTCACATAAGTTTGTGTTTATTCTAAAAGATTTTAAGCTCTCAGAGAAAAAACTAGGCTTATACCTTATCATCTCCTTCCCAAGGCACTTAATATAGTACTGAGCAAGAAAAAATAAAATTTTTAATGTATGTGATCCCAGCAAGTTACTTCACTTCCATACCTTAATTTTCTCTACAATATCATCTAACTCACAAAACTGCTACAAAGAGAACTAAGCAATGTATATAAAACTATTAATTATCACCTGGCACAGAGTAAACACCTAATATGGCACCTTACTCTTATCCCCAATTAAAATTTGCAAAAACCAAAATGGCCCTATGATAAAGATCGGAACCACTATTGTTAAATGAAAGCATCTAAATACTATAAATAAGAGGAAACTAAGAAAAATCCTTGCTTCTACTTGACAGGGTTATTTGCTAACTTGATCAATCCTTTCTAAAATCCCCTGGATCTGATCTCAAAGAACAGTTTAAACTAAATGTCACATTTGTAGCAAGAGGATTTGGAATGTTACAGAAAGGGTTGTAACCCACCTTTACTTAAAGAAGAGACAAAATAACAATCATAGAACAAATATTTATCAAGTCTCTAATATGCCAAAGGAAGACAATATAGAGTAGGAGTCAAGCACAAAATCTTTCAATTCAAGTAGCCCTAAACTAAGTTCACATCCCCATTCTTGTGTGACTTGGAGCAAGCTACTTAACCTCTTTCCAACACTCTGTTTCTCCATTTGTAAAGCAGAAATAGTATTACCATCACAGGTTGTAAGAATTAACTGAGTTACTCCTCTGTACAGCACTTAACACTCAAATATAAGCTCTTTTAATCATTGTGAAGTGATCCAGATAAACAGTCAATTCAGAATCTGATTATCTAAGCAATCTTCTGTAGGGGGTTGTGTTTATACTCCGTCCAAGAACAAAGTGAAAGCCAATCATGTACCCCTGAAAACAAAATGTGGTTTTAGATTAGGACATAATACACAAGGCAAATTTCTGCTTTCAAAAATTATCGGAAACAATAAGAAACAAGGTTTCCATGTCTAGGCCAGTACCTACCAAAATTTAGTATGTACTTTCATTCTTTGATCTGGCAATTCCATTTCTAAGACTTTCTCCAAGTATGCAAAGAGGTAGACACAAGGATATTTACCAGAGCCTTGCTTGTAGGAGCAAAAGACAGAAGACTACTGACATGTCCACCAACAGGGGAATGGTAAAATAGGTTATAATACAAAGGAATATCATGCAACTATTTAAAAAGAATAAGCTATAGTGCCTGTTATGGACTAAACTGTGCCCACCCCCACCCCCTGGCTGCCACAAATTGATATGTTGAAGCGATAAACACCAGTAACTCAGAAAATAAGTTAGAGATAGAGCTTTTAAAGAAGTAATTAAGGTAAAATGAGATCATATTGGTGGGCCCTAATCTAATCTAACTTGGTGTCCTTATAAGGAGATTAGGACACAGACAAAGAGGGAAGACCAAGTGAAGACACTAAACGTCCACCATCTATAAACCAAGGAGAGAGGCCCTCAGAAGAAACTAACCCTGACAACACCTTGATTTTAAACTTCCAGCTTTTAGAACTGTAAGGAAATAAATTTCTGTTGTTTAAATCACCCAGGCTATGGTACTTCGTTAGAGTAGCCCTAGGAAACAGTGCCAATACAAAGCCAATGTGCAAGATCTTCAAGATATATTAAGTTTTTAAAAAGCAAAGTGCAGAAGAGTTGTGTATAACATGCCGATTTATGTATGTGAATTTTTTTATGGAGAGGAGATACATATATACTTACAGGTGCAGAGACTATGTACAAAGACAGGTGCAGAGACAAAAACACATTTGCTAGACAAAAGTGACTGCTTCTGGGAAGAGGATAAGGGTGTGTCTGGGATGGGATGGATAAACATTTTTCATCATGTTCTCTTTTGTACTGAAGTTCTCACCATATGCATGTAATATTTTCTTTAATTTTAAAAACAAAACTATCAATTAAAATGAAAATCTCCAAAACACATTCAACAATTAAGAAAAACACCACAAGCAAACCTGGTCTAAAAGTTATCAAGTCCTAAACTCACCAAAATCTCTGATCTATTTCATGAGCGTAAGCATTTTTTTTAATGCCCTGCATTGTATTGTATTCTAAGAGCCATAAAAACATTCAATCATTTGTCTCAATAATTCCATTTCATCCACTTAGTACTGCAATGTAAATCACTCAATTTACCAATGTATTTCAACAATTAAAACATTTTTATTCCCATTTTTGAAAAAAATAATTCCACTTCAGATAATTTATGCAAAATGAAGAAAATACTTTATCAAGAAACAATGAAATGCCATAACATTACAACAGAAAAAAATGATTAAGTAACAATACACCAGAGGATGAAATGCTATACATATTAAAAATAGTTGTGGGGCTTCCCCGGTGGCGCAGTGGTTGAGAGTCCGCCTGCCGATGCAGGGGACACGGGCTCGTGCCCCGGTCTGGGAAGATCCCACATGCCGCGGAGCGGCTGGGCCCGTGAGCCATGGCCGCTGAGCCTGCGCGTCCGGAGCCTGTGCTCCGCAACGGGAGAGGCCACAACAGTGAGAGGCCCGCGTACCGGAAAAAAAAAAAAAAAAAAAAAATAGTTGTGAAGACTACCAACATAGAAAACAATGTAAAAAAACAAACCCAAGAAGAGTTAACAGCTGTGCTGGAGTGTGTGTGTCTCAGTTAAAGAACAAGAAACAAGTGTGTAACGGATCTTATTCAATCTTCACTGCCTCAGGACACAAGTTAGAATTTAAAACATGTTACAACAGACTTCTGTTCTTCCAAGAAACAACCCTATGTGCTATAAAAGTCAGCAAAATATTTAAGTTCCTATTATAGCACTACACTGGATAAGGCAGAAACCCTGTCTTCAAAACATTTTAGTAATTTATTGAATGCCTACTCTGTGCCAAACACTATGCTAGATAGCTTGACATACATCACCTTGTATATTTTACTGGCTATAAGCAGAAGAGATTAACACAGTTGTAGTAGTCTGCTACAAAATTACATTATGAACTACAAGTTCCATAGATTTTCAAAAGAGTAATTAATAAAATATGGGGGTGGTCTAGAAGAATGAGAATAAATCTCTAGTTAGATAGAATACCAAGAGAAAGGGCACAAGTAGTGCTAGCCTGCAAAGTGAAAGAAACACACACACACACACACACACACACACACACACAGGATGAGTTCAAGTCATACGGACTGAAAGCTAAGCAGAGGAACTTTCATTTAACGTGGGTGGGGAACAGGAGGCTACCATTTCTTTCTGATCCATGAACAAGTTTTTTTAAGGAATATCAATCTTGTACCTGTATTCCAATGAACTGTCAAAGGTAACCAGATAAAGTACAGGAACTCAGCTAAGAAACTACTTTAATAATCCAAAATTTACATGAAGGACCTGCACTAGGGTAGTAATTGCATGGCAGTAGAGAAGAAACAGTTGACCAGTTTGGGGGTGAAGGGTGGGTTTGTTTAAGGAGGTAGTAAATTAAGAAGGAAGTTTTTTTTAGTTTGGGAAATTACAGGATAGGTTTGTACCACAGATAAATGGAGAAGTTGGAAAAAGAAATCTTAGGGTCAAGCTGTTATGTTCTTAAAGCACTCTTGTGAGAAAACATGCAAAAGAACAGCCTTTCCAGAATCAGAACACAATAATTTGGTCCTAAGTCTATCAAGGATGAAATCACGGCCAGTCTGTATCAGAAATCCCACATACAAACATACATTTGCAGAAAAAAAAAAAGTTACTATAGTACCTAGACAACACACACAGTAAAATGAGTGACAAACTGAGAACCTTTGTTTGAACAGGTTACCAGGTGAGATGCCAACTACAAAACTAACCATGATCACTTAGACTTTGTTATATCTAATGAGGCAGAGGTACCTACATTCAGATCATCATACAATCTAGTTTACAAACTACAAGCCATTTTTAAACCAGATTACCAAGATTCTGAATCAAAGCGGCCTACTAATTTTGATGTAAAATCTGTTAACGGGGTGAACTTCTACAGAAGCATTCAACTGTGTGCTTGAAGAAATAATTTGACAAAGAATAAGAGATGATATAACATTTGCACTAAATTCTATGTCAATGCAGTACAGCTGACATGACTGCAGGCTGCATAACAGTGAGTAACAGTATAGTTCTATTCACTAAGAGAGATCAAGAGAAACAAAAACAACAAAGAGTTGCAAAGACTGAAAAACAACCAATATGTGTTGGCAACAAATCTGCCTTTTAAAGCACACTTTGCAACCAAAGACAACACCATCAAAGCACAAACTTCTACCTTGATTATCAATTGTTTCTATGGAAATTATATACATACACCATATTTTGAGAAGCTAAGTTCCTATAATGATATTCCAGATCTATCATGGAATACATTTGTTTAATGTCTATTTTTAAAGACTTCACATAAAATTAAGCAAAACAGTACCTGTCACTGATTAAGAGCGACTACAGTAATTCCCTCTATCTAGCATGCTCTTCCCTGGATAACTCATTCAGTCACATCCCCTAGAGATCTTTGCTCAAATGTCATTCTGGAGTTGAGAACTCCTCTGACTACCTTATTTTAAACTGCAACCCAAGTTCTACAAACCCAGAAGCACTCCACTGTACCCTGCCTCTCCTTCTTCATTTTTAGCCAAACACTTACCTCCAACTCACACACTAGTATGTCAATTTCATGGGGGCCAGAGATCTGTTTTGGTCTACTGTATTCACTGCTATATCCCCAATACCTAGAACAGTGACTTTGCACGCAAAGGGTTGTTGAATTCACAAATTAATAAAATAGTATGGGTTAGAGATGCAGCAAGTCAAAAAAACTTGTTCTCTGGACTCAGAATATACCCGTTAGTGGGTCCTCTAATCTCCTAAACCCTCATCTATTACTATCTGGATAAACAACAAAACAAAACAAAAAATGTAATACCCTCTGAGAGAGAAGGATTCTAATTTCTAAAGCTTAAGTCACTTCCACAGTCTGAATTAGCTAAAGTAGTTAACAGCAAGTGTTTAACAGCCACCCAGCATCATTTTGGGGAATAAATACCCTGTATCATCTCTAGCAACTTTACTCTCTATTCTGTTCTAGTAATGCACAATTCTACAGACTTTTTTTTTTTGGCCTCATGGCATGCAGGATCTTACTTCCCTTACCAGGGATTGAACCCTCACCCCTTGCAGTGGAAGCACAGAGTCTTAACCACTTGGCCACAAGGGAAGTCCCTCTACCAATTTTTAAACTAGCTAAAACACGATACTTTCCTAGAAGAAGCAGGATCCCCACAAAGTATGTGTACAACATTGTGTTTGCAACTATATCAGAGTGACATAGTTAATGTAACCAATCTTACACTGTCATTTTATAATTAAAACATGCTTCTAATTTTGGAACAATTCACTCAGATTTAAATTAATTAAAATAGTGTATAATGAACTTAAGGAATCACATAATTGCCAAAAAGTTATCTCCAGAATCTGCATCTTCAAAAAATCTTTGCCATTGATTAGTTCTATTTTAAAAGCTGCTTCTATGTCTTAGGTTTCTTTTTTTAGAGTGTGTTTTAATGTTTGTAAAGAATCATCTCATCTTCATATTTTAAACAAGAGAGGCAGAGTGCAAGAGACATATTTTTATAAGAGCAACTGAAAGTAGCAGAGGTAAAGAACGTGCCAACAGAAAACAAACTTTTGTATCTTCAACATGTGTCACATCCAAGACATGAATTAATCTTGCTCCTGAAGAAAAATTACTAAATTACTAAAAAAACAATAATTTTTTAAAAAGAACTAAGACAGCCCAACCTAAATCCTTAACCCCAATCCTGATACACAAAATGATGTCCTTTCTCCACTCTCCCACCTCTCTCAGATAACTATCCAATAATAAGTAATATGATTTTTCTGTTCCTGGCTCTGATTTAACTAGAACCAAGGACAAGTTTTAAGGCAAATACATCATCATTTCCATGTAACACATGCAACCAGAAAAAAAAAATTAATGTAAAAGATGGGATCTGGTGTGGGTTTTTATTCTTGTGAGGGAGAACTGGATTGGGTAGTATGTATGACAAGAAAAAGAAAAGGAAATATGTCAAGTTATAAAATACAAAAAACTTACAGATTACTACCACAAACTCCTAAAAAACTTCTCGTGTACGTTAACAATTTTTTTTTAAACACAGAAATTCTTTGGATCGCAAATAAAATAGTTAAAAATTATATGACTTTCAGAGCTTTAAAAAAATGGCTTTGAAATTACTGCAAGCTTTTCAGAATACTGGAAAACAATAAATACCTAAACTAGGATCACTGATCCAAGCAAGAACAAAGGAAACTGGAGACAGTGACTCCATTTCAGAAATTTCCTTTGTAGCCACTGGACAATCACTTCCCCTGTCCCTAATAATGGTCTGCTTTTCCCTTCCAATACCTTGCCCCATTTTTAAGTTGAGATGGAGTTACTCCCCAAAAGACACCCCAAAGATGCGTTTTATATGTAAAATGCTAAATTCCATCCCAAGGAACTACATATTAGCAATTTCTTTACAATAGCTCTTGAGTGGGGTTTAGGCCACAGCAGGAATAGATAATCTATGGCCTCTGCTGTAGTCTCTACCTTTCACGTGCCTCAGTAACTTGAGAAAATTTTTCCCATTTTTCTACCCATAGCAAAGCCACACCAACAGCCCCTGAACCTAACAGAGATTAACAAGCCAAGAGACACCAGCATCTCCCAGTCCACTTTCTCAAAGCTTTACAGGGTGTTCCATTGGTGGGGGAGGCAGGGCCATCATCAAACAAGTTTAAGAAACACTGAATTAGGACTTCCCTGGCAGTCCAGTGGGTTAAGACTCCACACTCCCAATGCAGGGGGTGCAGATTCCATCCCTGGTCACGGAAGATCTCATACGCCGCATGGTGCAGCCAAAACAAAAAAAAACAAAAAAAAAACCACTGAATTAAACAGATTCTCTGATGATCTAACTTCTATGAACCTTTAATAATCTTGCACGCATCATGAATTTCCAAGATGGGGATATAATAAGTAGGGCTTCCAATTTATTTGATACCTACCCCCATGGAAATCTCTTCCAGGTATTCCGAAACACACCAGAGAAACAATACCGGCGTTACTCTTAAAATTTAAATTATCCCTTATCCCCATCTCCACTGATTATCATAAACTCTTAGGATGAACTAACATTCCCTTTAGCCTTATGAACAAATAAATCATAAGACCTAAAATAATTCAAACATTTTCATAGCTTATATTTTGTAGTATGTATACTATTTGTACACTTTCTGAAACAAATGAGAGTATTAGATATTGATTTAAACCCCAGCACTCTAATATTCACAGGAACTATCCATTCGTTCCTAGTTATCTGATAAATGAAAATTTACATTTTAAAATCTAAGTTTATTTTTAAATCTTACTGTTAAACTTCACAATAAAAATATAGTTTTCTGGCAAAGTAATAAGTGATATAGATGGTTTAATTCCACTTCAGAAGATTCTAAAATTGAGCTCCTCTCAAATACCATTCAGCCGGTGAAACAAATACTAGTAACTATAGTGAAGTTGTATTAGGAATGAAAATCCCTGAAACCACACATAACAATGATTCTTTGTTAAGAAACTTTATTCTTTTACTTCCTACTCTTCTTCATCTGCTTTTAAACAGATTTAAAAGCAAACCAAAAAAAAAAAAATTACAAATATCCTTAAATTGTCTACCAACAAAGCAAATGGACTGTAGCTGAAATCTTGCTTATGATTTCTTCTACAAAATTTATCATCTCATATTCTTTAACACTAATTAACATGGTATTCTTTCATTCCGCCTCCATTTCTCCCTCTGGTTTCATTTGATCTGTTATTCTCAATCTCTTCTGTTTACACAAGGAGTAACAAAAAGTGATCATCTTTTTAGCTGAAAACAATGGCTGTGGCTTAATATCCAACAGTAGACAGCTTCATATTGCCATTTGGGACACAGAGAATGGACACAGGTGTGCCTGAGACATTGATCCCCCAGCTCTCCTGGGGCTGCAGCACCTCTAGCAAGCCAAGAATAGTCTTATCCATTTACTCCAGTGTAGCATACAATATTTTTCTATGTCTCCCTTGATTTGAAAAGGGTTAGGAAACACTGCTCTAGAGAATGCACTGCTACATCAAATAGTGTAAGAAAAAAGAAAAATTCAATCAAGTCCTTTAAAAATAGCAATATATTAAGACTAGATTTTAGTTATTAACATTTTCCCTTGGGACTTCCCTGGTGGTACAGTGGTTAAGAAACCTCCTGCCAATGCAGGTGACACGGGTTCGAGCCCTGGTCCAGGAAGACGCCACAAGCCACGGAGCAACTAAGCCCATGCACCACAACTACTGAGCCTGCGCTCTAGAGCTCACGAGCCACAACTACTGAGCCCTCGTGCCGCAACTACTGAAACCCACGGGCCTCGAGCCCGTGCTCCACAACAAGAGGAGCGACCACAGTGAGAAGCCCGTGCGCAGCAATGAAGAGTAGCCCCCTCTTGCTGCAACTAGAGAAAGCCCACGCACAGCAATGAAGACCCAACGCAGCCAAAAATAAATAAATAAGTAAATAAATTTTTTTAAAAAAAACATTTTCCCTGGAGATTGGAGATATGGTTTATTTTAGTAAAAAAAAAAAGCAGAAAACACTTTTTACATTTAATCAGCTAAATGCCAACTTTGTATTTCACCTGTTTTCATAACCAACAATTATGTGAACGATCCTAATCATATGCTCTTCGTAACAATTAGTTTTCCATAAAAAGTCACTGCATTCAAACATGTAACTGAACTCAAGTTCAAGCAGTTCTAAAACTAGAATTTAAGACTATTTTAGTTATTATTAAGTGGGTAATGACTCTTTAGTAACTAAACAACACATTAGTTCCTGATAATAAGCAGACATGAGGTGATTCTACACAACAGGCAAGAAACTATAACTCATTCCTTTAAAAGCCAAATAGGTTTCACATTCACTTCCTGATTACAATCCTTGCAATAAATTCTGATACGCTGCCTGAAAGAGACCAGGTTATACTTAAGTAGGGGGAAAAACAAAAATAAAGCATTCAACACTTTTTGTGAAATCCAGCAGTCTTAAAGAAGGTGCTTCAAACATCAATGTGCATAAAAATCACTTGGGGATTTTGTTAAAATTCGGATTCTGATTCAGTAGGACTGGGATGGAGCCTGATATTTCTAAGGAGCTCCAAGCTGATGCTTATGCTCCTGGTCCACAGACTACATACTGCATACTGGAGAACTTACACCCCTACTTCCATGACACTGGTTAAGATAATGGATAAAAATTTAAAGCAGACACTAATCCTCACCTCATTTAATTTTTATGGTTTCATGAGATTAATCGGGGGAGGGGGATGGTTATTAAACTGTTGATGTTTGAGAGAAACGCAGATAACTTCTGAAAGGTAGGGGCATTAAGAGAGGTTGTAATAATAACAAGGGCAAACACCTACAAGAGCACTTACTATGTGCCAGTGAACTGTCTTAAGTACTTCACTTAGATTAACTGATTCTCCTAACACTGTGAGGTAGAAACTATTGCCAGCCCTATTCTACAGAAGGTAAACTGAGTGACAAAGGCTTTACTCAGATTGCATGTAACTAATAAATGCCAGAGCCAGGATTTAAACCCAAGCAGTCTAGTTCCAGAGTCTACACTTTTAATCACTATACTAACAGTGTCTCTCCCAAGAACATACAACAACAGAATTAAAATAGCAAATCAAAATGGCTTACTCTTAGAGAAAATGATGCAAGTGTTAAAAGTGTAAAGTGTTAAAGAACAGAGTGAGCAAGAGAGGTTCTCTTCAGGTGACTGACCACTGAGGCTTGGTGAACACCATGACTTAACAATATGTAGTATTTTGCTATATTAGAAACTGTTCTGGACTTCAGCGTAATATCTAAATAGTTGAAAAAAATTTTTTTTAAATTTTTTTAATGCGAGACCACTTCAGTGGCAAAATGGGGTTTCACTTCATGGAATAAGCAGTTTGAGACCAATGTCCCAGGGGCGACTAGTAACGAAGAGTTCTGACATCCAGGACATAATAGCAGCAGTGGCAGACACAGCTGAAATGACAAGTAATGAAAATTGCTTTAGCAAAAATATTTTGGACTGAAGGGATGAGTAATTAAAAGTAGAAACGTAAGGGACAAAGCATAACATGACCAGGAATTTGCTACTGTTGAGTTGAGGGGAAGAAGTGGAAAAATTAAACTGCTATTTCAAACAAAGAAATACAGGAAGGAAACAAACATTAAAGTCTGAATAATTTTTAGGAGAATAAGAAGTGGTCATCAGAAAAGATTTTCTAAGCAATGGTTAACTGTTCAGACAGTACAGCTGCAGAAGATACAGGACTAAACAGATGGATATGGTCAAACAAAAGTAGATGAGTAATCATCACTTCAATGAGCCCAAATATGAATATGGCTGACCAAGCACAAGAGGTCCCAGGAAACACAGTACACAGGCCTACAGAATATGCAGAAGGTGAAAATGTTAACCTTCAGACATCACATTCATTCATTTGACAAACATTTCTTGACACACATCATGGGTCTGGCACTATTCTAGGTGCCAGGGATACACGGGTGACCATACCAGGTGAAAATCCCTGCCTTCATAGACTTACATTCTAGTGGGAGAAACTAATAGACTTGGAAGAGAATACTGAATATTCAAAGCCTAGAATGAAGCCCTTTAATATAGGAGAATATACAGATCTATTTATGGGACATAAGTTAACAAAATATTAACCCCTTCTTCCCCAGCAGAGGAAGCTCTGTAGCCTGAAGTGTTCCTCATTAAACATTCTTTGCCCTCTCAGAAAAGACCCTAAAATGATAAATGCATTTAAAATATATCTACAAATAAAGTACAATTTGACTTTTACTTCCAAGAATGGCTATAAGTACTACTCCCAGACAGGCAGCACAATAAATTGTACTTCAAAGTTTTCCAAATGCAACACTTCTTGGATCAAAACATTTTATTAGTGTAACCATTTTTTAAATAACTGGAAATGCTTCTATAATGTACCACAAAATTATAAGTGGAAAAAGTATCCGAATAAAAGAAAACAAATCTTGAAGTTACAAAAAAGTCAAGATTTGGGCTTGGTGGACTTTAAAAGAATCTCACCAATATTTGATTTTAGCCCCTGATCACCCTAGGCTGTAACACCTGCCTCAGACTGCCAAAAAATTAAGTTCAACTGAGTACAGGTGTCAGTTATTACGTGCAAAAATTTTAAGAGGCTGTGACACCTTCTGGGTCTGTCTACCAACACCTACACACTACAGAAAGCTGATTTAAACCTACCACTTCTTTTAAGTGTTTCTTAACGAGCAATCTGTTCTCTCTATACAAATAAGGAGAAATAAGAAAATACTTGTTTCAACATGAACTATCCTTATAACAATGCATTACACAGTTGGATCTCATTTGCTTTACAATGCTAACATTTTTCTGTGCTACAGTACCCTGGATGTACCTAACATTCTGGAGAACAAATACTGTTATCCCCAAAGTCTGAAAATGTTACTCACAGAAGTTTTTTTGGTTAAAAAAACCAAAACCCGTTTTTAATTACAAAATTAAAGTGACTAGCAAGCAAAGATTAGGTGTAAAATGAACTGATTCTCTTTTCACCACACCCTTGCCACAAAAAATGCACGAGTGTAGACTCAGGTACGTACTCTGAATCAGTAAGTCATATGGGAGAAGTTAATCTGGGAATGTCATTTTGGACCAAAGAAATGCTTCCACAAATAAATTAACTTCATTCCAGTACTCAAAGGGATCTTTAAAGTTACTGCCTACGCAAGTGTTGTCTTACGCTTTATTTCCTGGCACAAGTTCATCTTGAGATTTTAAACCTTCCTGGCTTTTAGATGCATATGAGACGGCCAGGATTTCAAAAGATTATCTCTGAATACGATGAGTTGGGAAACAGGCAGGATCTGACACTGGGTGACCCAACCGAGCCAACAAAATGCTGTCTTAATTTAGTGAATCCCTGACTTGTAGGAGTTAAAAACTCTCACCCCTTATATTGCGATGACGTAATCTTCCCCACTGCATTTCTCTTGGACTTAAAGGGGAGGACAAAAAAAAAAAAAAAAAAACGAACAAAGAAAATTTCCCCCTAAAGAGAGGAATTAGGCAAACAGCAGAACGACAGTTTCGGGAGGTGGTTAGGTAACTCCCTGAAAGGGAAGCTTCAGCTGAATAGGCAGGAAGAATTGGAGAAGGAAATGTAAATGGTATTAGGAACTCGACCTAAGGCAGGAATAAAGGAGACTAGAAGAGCGGTGACCAGGCCCACCCCGCGGCACAAGGCGTCGGGCTGCTCGCCCCGCTGAGGCGAGCAGCAAGCAAAGCCCCAGACCGTCAGCGAGCCGCGCGCTGCCCGGCCGCCACTTCCCCGCCGCGCTCGCAGTCCGCTCCCCTCCCCCCGCCCGCCGCAAAATGTCCGCGGCGGCGCCCGGCGAAGCAGGAAGTCGAAGCCGGGGCGCGGGGGGCAGACCCGGCCTGGGAGTCCGAGTCACCGCCACCCCGCACACCCCAGGCGCCCGCCAGCGGCTCCGCGGTCCATGGCGTCCCGGACCGCCGCCCGCCCTAGGGGTCCGCGGCGCCGGGGGGAGGGGAGCGGGGCGGTCGGGATGGGTGTGACCCTTTCCTTCCGCCGCTGCCAGGTGACAGCCCGGCCCCGGCCGCGCCCTCGGCCCGGCCCCGGCGTCCCGGCTGTACACCTCTTGGCTGACCTGTGCCCCCCCAGCCTTGCCCTCCGCGACCCCCTCCGCTCCGTCCCCCGACAGAACCCGGACCCGCGCTCGCCCGGACGGCGCCGCGCGAGCCCGGCACCCCCCCGCCACCGCGCGCGCCCCACGATCCCAGGCTTCCAGGGATCCCAGAGATGGGGTGTCCCCCCTGGACGGGGAGAGGCCGGGGGCGGCGCGGCGGAGACCGGACTGTGGGGAGGCCGCTCCCGCGGGGAGCCTCGGGCCCCGCACTCACCTCAGCTCCTCCGCCGGGGCGTCGGCTGCAGTGCGCGGGGTCTCCTCGGCTGCCGGACAGGGGCACGCGCCTGACGTCAGCACGCAGGACACGCACGGTTGGGTGCCCGCGGAAAAGGGAGGGACCGGGAGGCGAAAAGAGGCAGAGCGGTTCCGGGCGGGGCCTGAACTCATCCCCTGCCCGGGCTCTGGCCGCTTAACGCGCACGCGTCAGCCAGCGCCGCTTGCTAGTTGGTGGCTGGTGTCAGTAACTCTTTCTCCAGTGGTTCCGCTGAATTTGTAATAATGCTATAAACGGTCGTTTGCGAAGCGCTTCCACTAACATGTCTTTTGATCCTTGCAACCTTACAAAGTTTTATCATCCCGATTTTGCAGAGAGGACAGTGGCTACTCAAACAGGGGCAGTGACTTGCCCGAGATCACACTACAAGTGGACGGCCTCCTGACTCCCCAGGCCTGTATTCACTCCGCCTTGGCGTGAGAGCTGAGGGCTCGCTTCTCATCTCTGCCAACAACCCACTGTCCCTCGCTCCAACCACATCGGTCGTCTTTTGGTTTAGAGACTTCCTCCCCACCGAAAGGCCTCGCACTCACCGTGTCTCCTGGCTTCCTCCTCTTCAGCCCTTCCGTTGGCTTTCAGCCTTCAAATGTCACTGCCTTCCTGATCATCCTATCCACACAGCACCTGTTTATCATGTGTCTTTCCGGCTACTGTGCAAACTTCGGGAGAATAGGAACCTCCTCTCTCTTTTCTCAGATGTTTCCCAGTGTTAGAGGGAAATAGCTTATCTTAATAATAGTTCGTTAATTGATGACTACCACAGTTATTTGGCCAAGGAAAACACCTATTTCCAAAATAGTTAACAGTCATATTTTCTTTTGGACTTTTTAATTACACTAGAAGAATAACTACACTTTTTGAGTGTTTACTATAGGTATGGTGCTAACAGGTTTGCATGTAATAGTAGGTAATGTAAAATTCATAACCACCCTATAGGTTAAGAACTATTACCCCCGCTTATTGATGCATGAAGGTGTTAAGGGACTTACCCAATGTCACCGAGCCAGGCAGTAGCAGAGCTGGGACTTGAACCCAAGGGGCTGGCTCTAGTTGACCTACATACTACCTAGCAGGTTTATTGCAAAGAAATCAGAAGATAAGCTTCAGCTGTAGTCCTACCCCAAGTGATGCCAACTATTAACATTTTGGTGTACACCTTTCCACATATTCATAGATATAGATCCATGTATACACATTTGTTGCACAAAGACAGATTGTACTCCGCATTTCTCTCTCAAAACTACATTGTGGGCATCTTTCCATGTCAAATAAAGCATCATTTTTAAAGGCTGCATTCTACTATATGGGCATTACAATGTTTATTCAATCAATCTCCTACTGTTGGAATTTAGGTTATTTTTGGCTACTGTAAATTTTTGACTCTTGTAAAAATGCATGAGCTTAATTTCTTAAACTTGAGGGAAAACTGGTTGTTTTCTCCCCCTGCAAGACCAGTTGGCAGTGACCTTTCCTCCATCCCATCTCACAATTCCATCAGTGTACCCAGACAGTGTCTGCCCTTTCCATCAGCAGCAATATCTCGTGAGGTGTCACCCAACCCACTTGGCTTTTCCTGCCTTTATTCTGAAGACAAGGACTCACTTAGCACTTTGTCTATCATGTTGTCAGGTTTTTGTCAGAAGGACCCTCCCCAACATTTTCACAGCCCCCAAGGCAATAACATTACTATTTGACCCCAGTCTACACCTTCCCCTGCTGCCAGCCCAGACCCCCACCTCCTAGTGCCCCTTCCCCACAGCACCACTGGCTGCAGCTGCTTCATATTGGCAGAAGGGGCAGCCTGTGGGTCTCCAGGCCTCCTTCCCCTGTGGTTACCAGCCCAGGGTCCGTTCCTTCTTCCTTTGGTAACAGCACTTCCACTTCTCCTGGGGCAACCCTTCCCCCAGTTCTCAATCCCTGTGGCTCTAGTTGCAGGGATAGACATGTGACCCATGCTTGGCCAATCAGCATTTTAGAGAGCCCTCTTGCCACAGCATCTCAGCAACGGGCGTATGACACAATGAGAACCACTGAGCCTTAGGTCAATTCTGAGCCTTTGGTCAGCACTGTCCAGTTGAATGAATCTATCTTCTGAGGGCAGGATGTACTCATGGCACTGCTGGCAGCCATCTTCCCACTGTGAGGCAAGAGTCTACCTGAGAATGAGTCCAAGACAGAGGGCAAAACAGAGCTGAATGATAGGACAGTGAAACCAAGTCCCAGGAGCATTGTTTGAGCCCTTGGATACAGTCTTGCTTCAATTTTCAGTCATATTAGCCAATAAATTTCCTCTACTGCCTGCAGTGGAAGCACAAAGTCCTAACCACTGGACTGCCAGGGAATTCCCTGGATCTCAATTCTTATTAGGTCACTTCCCAGTTCAGGAAACCCCAGTGTTTTCTCCTTTGGCTTCAAAATAAAATTCAAAGTCCTTTAGCCAGGTATTCTATGTCCTCCATGATCTGGCACCAACTTGCCTTTTCAAAGTAATTTCCCTTTCCCTTCTGTATTAGTCAGAGTTCTCCAGAGAAACAGAACCAATAGGAGATTAGATAGATAGATAGATAGATAGATAGATAGATAGATAGATAGATAGACAGAGATCTACATCTACCTATATCTATAGTATTTATCTATATTTCCTATTAGATCTCTATCTATCTACCTGAAGAGATTTATTATACACAATTTATCACACAATTATGGAGGCTGATAAGTCCCAAGATCTGCAGGGTGAGTTGGCAAGCTGGAGACCCAGGAACTGCTATAGTTCCAGTCCAAGTCCGACAGCCTAAGAACCAGAAGAGCCAATGTTTCAGTTGCAGTCCAATGGCCAGCAGGCTTAAGACCCAGGAAAAGTCAATGTTTCAGTTTGAGTCCAAAGCCAGGAAAAATTCTTTCTTACTCAAGGGTGGGTCAGCTTTTTTTTTCTATTTAGGCCTTCAACTGATTGGACGAGGCCCACCACATTAGGGAGTGCAATCTTCTCTACTCAGATATTAATATCATCCAGACACATCCAAAATAATGTTTGACGAAATATCTCTGCACCCCATGGCCCAGTCAAGTTGACATATAAAATTAACCATCACAGGACTTCCCTGGTAGAGCAGTGGTTAAAGAATCCACCTGCCAATGCAAGGGACACAGGTTCGATCCCTGGTCTGGGAAGATCCCACGTGCCGCGGAGCAACTAAGCCTGTGTGCCGCAGCTACTGAGCCTGCGCTCCAGAGCCCGTGGGCCACAACTACTCAGCCCATGCGCCACAACTACTGAAGCCCGCGCACCTAGGGCCCGTGCTCCTCAACGAGAGAAGCTACTGCGATGAGAAGCCCGCGCATGGCAGCAAAGAGTAGCCCTAGCTCGCCACAACTAGAGAAAGCCTGGGCGCAGCAACAAAGACACACACAGCCAACAACTTTTTTAAAAAGAAAATAATTTAAAAATAATAATAAAATAAAATAAATCATCACAACTTCCCTCACACACCTTATGCCGAAGCTAGACGAAATTACTTAGTATTGTGCAAGCAGGTACCACGGTTTCTGGTCTCTGTGCCCCTGCTCATGCTGTTCCCCTCGCCTAGAACAGCTTTCCTCCTCATCCAACCTACGTGTCAAGTCCCATTCTCCTTTCCACCATGAACTGTACCTTTTGCCAACACTGTCCTTGTGTCCCTTCCCACCTCTGTGACTCTGCAGATTCAGTGGTTCCCTCCTCTGTTTGCCAAACTCCTTTTCTTCAAGGACTAGCTTAGATCTCAGCTCTGAAAGCTTTGCTGACAACCCCAGGCACCAATTATTCCCATTACACTTGGTATTTAAAGCATACCATATTGGAATCATCTGTATCTGTGCTAACTAAACCATTAGGCCTGAGCAGGCGGGGGGCCTTATCTTATTCATTGTTGTTTCCTTTTACCTAATTTCCTGGCACTCTGCCAGCCCTCAAAAATGTTTGATAAATAATGAATGAATGAGAGTCACCCACCTCTTCCACAAAGCCTGCTCTGCTTCTTGGCGCCAAAAGTGATCTCTGCCTCTTCTAAACTCCCATAGCACTCATCTGAGGATTTCTTTGGGCCTCACCCTCTTCTGTGATGTTTACCCATGCTTTCTCTGCCTGACTGTAAGCTCCCAGGGGCAGGCTCAGTTTGGGGTGCATCTTCATGCCCCTAAGAGTGCTCTTCAGGTGCCTTAAATGTAGTGAGCACTTAAACACCGGCTGAATGAGAGAAGCCTCAACACTGCATTCTCTGCCAAATGCCAAAGCACGCAAATCCTCTACCTTCTCCCCAGAGCCTGCCAAGATTACTACAGGAGGCTCCATATTAAAGAGGCTCTCCTCTGTGGGCTTCAGTCTTAGGATTTACACGAGAAAATCCTAATTTAAGACTTTCTATGCAGGGACTTCCCTGGTGGCGCAGTGGTTAAGACTCCGCCTGCCAATGCAGGGGACAGGGGTTCAAGCCCTGGTCCGGGAAGATCCCACATGCTGCATGCGCCACCACCACTGAGCCTGCGCTCTAGAGCCCGTGTGGCACAACTAGTGAGCCCGTGTACCACAACCACTGAAGCCCGTGCGCCTGAACCTGTGCTCCACAAGAGAAGCCACCGCGATGAGAAGCACGTCCACCGCGACGAAGAGTAGCCCCCATTCACCACAACTAGAGAAAGCCCGCATGCAGCAACGAAGACCCAACGCAGCCAAAAATGTGGGGGTTTTTTTGTTTTTTTGTGTGTGTGTGTGTGTGTGTGTGTGTGTGGCATGCGGGCCTCTCTCTGCCGTGGCCTCTCCCGTTGCGGAGCACAGGCTCCAGACGCGCAGGCCCAGCGGCCATGGCTCACGGGCCCAGCCGCTCCGCGGCATATGGGATCCTCCCAGACCGGGACGCGAACCCGGTTCCCCTGCATCGGCAGGCGGACGCGCAACCACTGCGCCACCAGGGAAGCCCAAAAATGTTTAAATAAATAAATAAATTTATTTTTTTAAAAAAAGACTTTCTGTGCGATTCATAGGCGATAAAATTATCAAGAAAATCAAGGAAGTGATTATTGTAAAACTCCGCTACTGGCTGCCTCTAAAGGAGGTTGTAACCTGGAATGGATGGGGGAGTGCAGGGTTGGGGGGATGGTGTTGACAATGTTCTATTTCGTGACCTGGGTGACGATTACATGGATGTTTGCTTTATAAGCATTCATTGTACTGTACATGTGTTTTACGTGCTTTTTTCTCACGTGTAATATTTCATAAAAATTAAGGTTAGAAATAATTAAATAAAACAAAAATAAAGTCTCACTGGTGTTACTCTAAGGCTGGTGCTGTTGTGTAAATTTCTATCACTCAGACGCAAGCCTTCCCTTCCATTCTGATTTACTGGCTGGTCTTTCCCTCCTCTGACTGGTCACAGCCCAGGCCTTGCCAGCAGCTCCATTTGGCTGCTAGGACTCCAGATGTGCTCCTGCTTTGGCCTGCCACACCTTAGGGGCTAGAGCTGCTGCAGCTGCCGTCTACTCCAAGGGCTTCGGCCTCACCTCCCACCCTTTCTGCAGCCCCGCTTGCCGCTCAGCCTCCCTCCTCCACTTTGTGCCACATCATTATGCTTGTCCAGAGACCTGGACCCTTCTTGGAGTCAGAGAAAGGAGAGGAACTGACCGAACCTGTTTCCTGCTTGCCTCTTCTCTAACCGGCCCAGGCTTGCCTCCTTCCCTTCATCTCTGTTACACATCTCTGGTGGAGATAATCTGGGTCACTGAAGAAGGGTGGATGAGATGAGATAGGAAAGAGAAAAATCTAGAGACAACTGAGCAACTTCTTCCCCATCCGGTAGGGTTTGATAAGAACCCAGAGGCACACGGCACAATGATGAAGTTTTAACTTGAAAATGACCTGAGAATCACTCCTGTGGACTAACTGGTCACGGGCACGTTGTCACCAATACTCAACAGTCACTAGGTGTCTATTATGTACTAGGTACCTTGGAGGCAAAGGTGAACAATAGCCCCCTGCTTAACCCCTTCAGTGGCTTCTCCTGGCTCCTGCCCATCTCTCTGACCTCCTCTGGACCACCCACGCACTCACTCACTGGGCTCCAGCCACGTTGCCCTCTTTGTTATTCTTCAGACGTATCTGAGCTTCCTGTGCCTACCCCAGAGCCTTGTGCTTGCTGTTCTCTCTCCTGTTCCGCACGTGCCTGCTCCTTTCCACCCACAGGTCTTTGCTCAGATATCACCTCTTCAAGAAGACCCCCTCCCCACCCAGCTTCAGTGGCACCTCCAACCCACTCTCACACCACACGGCTTTACTTCCTTCCTAGAGCTTATCACTATCCAAAATGATCTCACCTCTTTATTTTTCTTATTATCTGTCTCTTCCCATTAAAAAGTAAATTCAAGGCTTCCATCACCACTGTACCCTCAGTGCTAGAATATAGTGCACACTCATAAATGACTATTGAAAAAAATACAATGAATGAAGAAGATACAATCTCTGCTCAAAGAATTAAGGTCACGTAGTGGAACAAACAATAATCAAAATAAGTGCTACTATGAGGCATGTACAAGGATCTGGGGGAATAAGAAGAGTATTCACAATAGTTATATGTAATATTTATTAAGTACTTCCTAAGTTCCAGGTATTGTTCTAAGTATTTAATATGTATTATCTCATTTGAAATTCACAAGAACTCTGCAATATAGAAACCCTTGTCTCCAACAAAAATGAGGAAAGAAGAGGTGAGTAACATGTGGCCAAAGTCATACAGCTGGTAGGTGGATTCAAACCCAGAGGTGATCAAGAAAGATTTCCCAAAGGAGCAAGGTTTAATCTGAGTCTAGAGGACTTGCACAGACTGGTCAGGCCAGGGTGGGACGTGCTGACAGAACAGAAAGATTCCTGGTAGAAAGAACAGGCATGTCAGGTTCACAGGCATGGAAAAGCAGGATGCTCAGGGGACAGATGAATTGCACAGATATAATGTTGAACATAAGAAGCCGGACACAAAGGGTATATGCTGTATTACTCCACTCGGTTCAGAGACAGGCAACACTACTCTAGAGCAATAGAAGTCATAACAGAGTTACTTTTTGGGGTGTTGATGACTAGGAAAGGGCATGAGGGAGACTTCTAGGGAGCTGTTTAAATTCTGTGTCTTCATCTGGAAGGTGGTTAGAGGAGGATGCCCACTTTGGATAAATTCATCGAGTCATACAATTAAGATTTGTGCACTTTACAGAATGCATGCTATATTTAAACCTTAAAAATTAAAGGTCACTACATCAGTAGTATTGGCCTAAAAACTAAAACACTTGGGATTTATTTTAAGAAGTGTAGAATTTTTTCAATGATGAGGTTTAATGCCTGTGGATAAGGTAAGCAACGAGGAGAGGGATGGGGAGAAGTGCGAAGATAAAAACAGGATTTTATGTGGAGAAACGAGAAGACAGAGCTGTTTGAGAGAGGGGCTCAGAAGGAAAGAACAAGATCAAAGGGACAGCTGAGAAGGAATCACTCACTGAATCTTCCCTTAGCCAAGCAGATTCAGATACAATAACACTTATTGAATATTTCTGTGCTTTCGGTGCTGTGCTAGGGTGACCCTAGGTGGGAAGGAGACAGAAACGAGACAGGTGTGGGAACTGGAACTCAGAGAGGTGACATGACTTGTCTGAGATCACACACCTCGTAAGTGCTGGAGTTACCTTTGCTAGAAACATCCCATTTGTGCTCCTAAGACAGGGCTCCGAAACACTAAGTACTGGCCCCAATTGAAGGCGGAGTTTTGGCTCAGAGGAAGTGAAGGGGAGGCCCTGGCTGCTTTGGTGGTATTGGTGGCTTCCGGCCCAGAAGACACACCCAGCTTCAAAATCACTATTCTGGGCAGTCAGGTTGTTGCTAGGCACCAAGGGGGCCCTGGAGCTCTCAAGCAGAGCCAGCCAAAGGCAGTTAACCTCACCTCACTGCAATGTCAGGTACAGAACAGAGAAGAAAGCCAGCCACCCCAGGGAAGCCTGAGTGAAGCCTTCCTCTTTTGGGGGGTCTTATTTTCATCATCTCCAGCTTTAAACAGGAATTAATAATCTCCCTCCCCCCCACCAATGAAATGCTTGTTTCCCATGAATTCTAGTTATTTGTGTTCACTAGAAGGAAGCCCCTTAAGTCAGGCAGCAATCATGTGTCTCCTACAAAAATTAAGCTATTCCTAGAAGATCAGTCATGTGCAGGTCCTGTGTTGGAGGCCAAGAGCAGAGATTCCCTCTACGTGGGGTTCACAATCTGCCTGGGGACACAAACTAGGCACCGCATTACAGTGTGAGACTTAGAACAGGCATGGCACATTGGGTACACAATGCATATTCGCTGAATGAACAGCGACTTAGAACTAAAGGGAAGGTGTTATAGGAGCTCACAAGAGGGATTCAAATGCTGATTCAAGGCAGAAATCAAAGAAGGCTTCACGAAGGTGACCATGGCTATCTGCGCACAAAGAATGAATAGGAGTAGGCTGGCAAAGATCGGGGAGGCGTAGAGATGCGGCATTTCGGGCCAAGGGAAAAATGGCCAATAAATGCATGGTGGTGGGTGGAAAATGCTTAGCAAAATAGTCAACTCATTGTCAAGGGCATTGCATTGAGCTGCCTGTGGAAACTGACCACACATGGTGCTCCTAGGAAGGCCAGTTACACTTGAATTCTCCAGCCGCCACCACCGTTTTCGTGCACTCCTCATGGCCCCCACACACCCCGGAGTTGGCTTCCTTTCCAGCAGCCAGGGCCTGGCACCCACTCACTGCTCAGGGAGTAGCTGCCCAACAGATGACATATTTTTCCATAGCTCTAGCCAGTTGCTAGGAATCTCATATTACCTTGTGGTCAGAACACTGGTTTTCACCAGTAGCCATCTGGCAGGAGCATTTTTCAATAACTAGATGCAATTATTCTCTTGTGGAACTGGAGTCAATATAATCACAAAGGGAAAATTAGACACGAGACATTTTAAAAATGCTTCCCTCTAGCTCCTCTACACTGTCCTCCTCTTGCCCTGTCACTCACAGAATTTAAAGTGTTTAGGGTTCTTTAGAATTGGGTTCTAGATTGACTCAGAAATGACAATGACTGGCATTGGTGATAACTACTCGACTGGGTGAAGGCACAGGAATCATCTTGGGGAGTGGTGACACAGATAGGGAATGACTGTATTCCAAATCCCCACCGGGCTCTTGAAACACTTAAAGTTGGTTTACTCGTTAGTATCCAGGCAGTGTGACCTCATGGCAAGGGCCTGGGACTAGAGCCAGACAAAATGGAGATGAACTCAAGCTTCTCCTCTTACTGGGTTGGTTTGGGGTAAGGATTTGCATCTGTAAGTTCACTTCCATGAGAAAGCGTTGGTACCACAGGGTTGCTGGGAGACAGCGCTGGGCATTGTGCCAGTTCTGGTTTGAGGTTCTGGTTCTGTAACTTACCTCTCTAAACCTCACTTATGCTTTGGAGATTTGACTCCATACCTGAATCCTCTACCTTGCTTTTTTAAAAAAATATTTTATTTTTGGCTGAGGTGGGGCTTTGTTACTGCACACAGGCTTTCCCTGGTTGCAGTGAGCGAGGGCTGCTCTTCATTGTGGTACGCGGGCTTCTCATTGTGGTGGCTTCTCTTGTTGCGGAGCACCAGCTGTAGGTACGCGAGCTCAGTAGCTGCAGGCTCAGTAGTTGTGGCACACGGGCTGAGTTGCTCTGCGGCATGTGGGATCTTCCCGGACCAGGGATCAAACCCGTGTCCCTTGCATTGGCAGGCGGTAAACCTCTGTATGTTGACAGCAAAAGACAGCTAAGGCTTATTGGACATGAAAAATATACATACTAAACATGCATAACATATTTTGTGTAAATAAAAAGGGATATACGGGGATGTCGGTCCAGTGGTTAAGACTCTGCACTTCCACTGCAGGGGGCGCGGGTTTGATCCCCGGTTGGGGAGCTAAGACCCCACATGCTACACGGCATGGGCAAAAAAAAAAGGGGGGGAGGGGATATACATATTTGTGTGCACAGGCGTGTATATCTGCTTACATAATTTATATTTTCTGGAAGGATGCATAAGAAACTGAATGGGAAGAGAGCCTTTAAATTTTCCATTTATACCCTTCTATACTATTGGACTTTTCTATACACATGCAAATATATTTTATAACCTTAAAAAATGTCAACAGGAGTTACCATTTGGACCCTTTTTGGTTTTTTCATACTTTTTGTGTGAAATGAATCTAAGAAATGTTATTTTAAATGGTAACATAAAGATGAGAAAAGCCAAAGAAACACCTTGCACACAGGAGATTGCAGACATGATGGAAAAAGCCCAAGGCTAAGGGGACAGAAATCCAAGGCTCAGATTCTAGCTCTACCACTTACGAGCCAAGATACTTAACTGCCGGTTCTCAGTTTTCTCATCTGTAAAGCAGGTGTATTTACCTGAATAGGTAACCTCACAAGAGTTAGGATTAAATGAATCAAGAATGCATCTAGTCTAGATTCTGGCACACACTCAACCATCCCAATAAAACATTATCAAAGTTGGAGGCATAGTATTAATCTTCCTACCAAAACGCTTCTTAAGATTTGCCAGAGTAAGTGGCATTACCCAAACACATAAAGGAAACATACTGTACAACAGGGGGAATATAGCCAATATTTTGTAATAACTGTAAGTGTAAAATAACCATTAAACATTGCATAAGAATTTTTTTTAATTAAAGAAGAAAAAAGGAATCATAAAGCCCAATTCATACAACTTCTCCAATAGTTTTCTCAATTCAACATTAACCTTAAGAGACCATGGGGCTTCCCTGGTGGCGCAGTGGTTGAGAGTCCCCCTGCCGATGCAGGGGACACGGGTTCGTGCCCCGGTCCGGGAGGATCCCGCATGCCACGGGGCGGCTAGGCCTATAAGCCATGGCCGCTGAGCCTGCGCATCCAGAGCCTGTGCTCCGGTTCGTGCCCCGGTCCGGGAGGATCCCGCATGCCACGGGGCAGCTAGGCCTATAAGCCATGGCCGCTGAGCCTGCGCATCCAGAGCCTGTGCTCCGCAACAGGAGAGGCCACAACAGTGAGAGGCCTGCGTAATGCAAAAAAAAAAAAAAAAAAAAGAGACAATGGACCTGAGGGTAATCTGTGCCATGTCTGGATGAACTCTCCTCCTTAAAATCAGTGGTTTTCAACCAGGGGCACACTTGCCCCCAAGGAACATTTGGCAATGTTTGGAGACATTTTGCTTGTCACATCTAGGGGGTGTTACTTTTAACTAGTGAGCAGAGGATAGAAATGCTGCTGAATAGCCTATAATCCATAGGACAAGTTCCCACAAAAGGGAATTACCTGGTCCCAAAGTGCCAAGGTTGAGAAAAACCAGTGCTACGTGCACTCAATCCAGGAAACCTCAGCTGTTTTGTAATAAAACCCCCAAAGTGAAAACTTTTTGGTCCACCTGTAAACTCTGGTCCTTTACTTGCATGCTAAATTCTAGACCATCGAAGCAGCTGAGAAACTGGAGCAGGTCAGGAAATTCCTTAACACCAGGAGTTCCTGATGCCTGCAGACTAAAGGAAATACCTTCAGAATGTTTGGAACAAACTGAAGCACTGAAGATACAACACTATTAGAGTTCCTCCTTTGCCAATGTTAAATTTTACTCTTAGAATTTAGAGAGCTTAACCCAGTCAGTGAAAGGCACAGTGAGTTCACCTACCTGTATGTTCACTATTCCCCCAACACCGTATGCCCTCACATCCCCATGCCTTTGCAAAAGATGCACCTTCTGTCCAGTGATCTCCTACTCCTAAAGTTCAATTAAAATGCCACTTCCCTTAGCTATTTCCTCTTCGCTTTTAATATTTTTTTTCAATAGATCTTTATTGGAGTATAATTGCTTCACAATACTGTTAGTTTCTGTTGTACACCAAAGTGAATCAGCCATATGCATACACATATCCCCATATCCCCTCCCTCTGGAGCCTCCCTCCCATCCTCCCTATCCCAACCCTCTAGATCATCATGTTTCTTAGTGCTCTCTCAAAACCAGATGCCAAAAGGAAAACTAGCTTTACTCTAGCATTTCTAATGATATATTTGGATAGCTTCTTCCTCTCCTCAAAAACTATACATTTCCTTCAAACTTGGTTTTATAGCATTTATATGCTAGCATCTAGAAGAGTCCCAAAGGCACAGGAAGTACCAAACAAACATCAGAAGAATCAACATGAGTTCCAGCATGGAGTTAACCAGCCCCTATCCCAAAAGATTAGTTTCCGAATTGGTACCAAGTGTGTTACAGGAGCGGATCTACAAATCCCAAAGCCAGGCCGCAGAGGCAGAAAGGTTCCTCAAGACTGGGTCATGCTGGGGAAGCAGCTGCTGTTTACTCTCTGCCTGTCACAATCAGAGCTACTGCTCTGTCTTAGCTGTCAACCAAGTACAGGCCTCCACACACACAAAGCCAGGATGACCACTGTTTCGGGAAGAGAATTGTCAGATGGTTGAGTGAGTTCTCTTACAGGAAGACGAGCTGTAGAACAAAGGTGATGAAAATGGAGAAAGAGCAAATCAAACAGCCCTGCCTGAGAGTTACCTCTTATGACCCTGTTACACCCCTCTCAGTTCTGTCCAATTTAAATTCTGACTTTGAAAACAAAGGCCAGGCCTGTTCCTATTTCCCAGCTCAGCGAATGCCACATAGTTCTTATCCTGAGCTCACATCTACTCCTGATAATTATCTCACCTTTCTCAAATGCTGACTACTAAGAGCTAAACTGGTAAATCATCAAAGGACATTTTTACTAAAAACAGAACTTTAATATTTCAAGGACGTCCCCAATGAGATACTGGTGGGGTTACAGAAGCTTCCATTCATGCCACCACAACAAGAATCAAGAATATTAAAGTTGAAACAATCACCTCTTTGGATACATAAAAACAATATATTAAAGCATGTCACAAAGTGCAAAAAAGGAGGCATTCAGCAGAGCAAAAACAAGCAGCAGGCTGACTGCCCTTACAAGAGGGCAGGGAAACTCATTCTGGAGTTCACAGTCCCAGGAAATAGAGCTGCTTCAGCCAAAAAAAGGTTTTGGTTAATTCTTATTACAGCTAGTCAAAAGCAAGCTCAAAGAAAACCGAGGTTCAGATTTCCCATGACTGCAGTTGGATCTTGTAACAAAGAGAGCCTTTGGTTACTTCTCACATGTAGGCTGAGCAAGAAGCAAGCAGTAGGATTTAGCCAGTGATTCTGACCCCAGGCTGACATCTCTGTGCCCGAGCTCTGAGCTCCTCAGGGAGGACGGCCTGGAATTGCTCCTGCACCAGTATTTCCACAATCTGCTCCTCTGTGTGAATATCAGGTCTCAGCCACTGTCCAGCAAGCTCCTGGAGATGTCTGAGGACATCCCTGGGGCCAGCTGCATCCTCATAGCGGAACTGCCGGAACCTCTGCCTGGAGGCTGCCGGGTTGAGAGGACTCCCTCGTGGCACAGTCTCAAGCTCTTCTTCAGAGTCTTCATCGAGGCTCTCTGGTGGAACCTGGACCTGGGGAAGTGCTATCAGGACAACTTCTGGCTCCTCAGCCATCCCCTCATTTGGTGATGACCTTATTTCATCATTCTGGATTTCTCTATTTCTTTGTATCTCTGGGTACCCTTCAGTCTCCATTCTAGAACTCTGCAAAAGGATTTCTCAGACTCCTAGGCACAAAGACAAAAGTCAGGGTCAGCAAAAACAAAGGATGTTAAAACCTCTTTGATCACATGGATCTGGTCCAGACCTAGGTTCCATCAACTTTTCTAACTTAACGGGGTTTCTTAATAAAGCTACTAGAGGGACTTCCCTGGTGGTCCAGTGGTAAAGAATACGCCTTCCAATTCAGGGGACACGGGTTCAATCCCTGGTCAGGGAACTAAGATCCCACATGCTGAGGGGCAACTAAGCCCACGCGCACCACAACTACAGAGCCCACATGCTCTGGAACCTGCACGCCACAACTGCAGAGCCCACACGTCCTGGAGCCCGCGCACCACTAGAGAGAGAAAACCCAAATGCCACAACTAGAGAAGCCCACATTCCTCAACGAAGATCCCATGTGCTGCAACCAGGACCCGATGCAGCCAAAAAAATAATAATAATAATAAATAAAATAAACTGTTAAAAGAAAAAGAGCTAATAGAAATTCTGTTTTTGTTTCCTCTTGCTGGATCAACTGACACAATTGAGAAAATGTATCAATAGTTTACCAAAATGTAAGATGTAGATTCTCAAAGAAGAAAGAATGAAGAATGCTGGCCTTGCTAGCTGGAAAATCTTTCATCCATTTTTCCCCCAATACAAACATATACGCATATGATTTGTAGGGGAAATCTTTAAAAAAATGGGTGTTTGCTTCCTCCAGCCACTTTTTTGGAGCATTTGCTATGTCCAAAAGTAAATTATGAAGAAGTGCTAAAAGAGAGGAGAAAAAGGTCTGCTCATTTACATCCAACTCTACTGTCTTTTCCATGTCCCTCCCTCTCTTTCATGAGAATGAAAGAATAGCAAGTGTTTAAAATACTTTAGGGGACTTCCCTGGTGGTGCAGTGGTTAAGATTCCATGCTCCCAAGGCAGGGGGCCCGGGTTCAATCCCTGGTCCAGGAACTATATCCCGCAAGCATGTCCCAACTAAGAGTTCACATGCTGCAACTAAGGAGCCAGCAACCCACAACTAAGGAGCCCGCCTGCTGCAACTAAGACCCAATGCAACCAAATAAATAAATAAAATTTTTTTTTTTTAAGAAAAGGTACTTTAGGAGCTACCATCAGGGTGGAGTCTAAGGCAATTTAAAAAAAAAAAAAGGAAAAAAGCCTTTATGTTAAGATCAAGATCCTAAGCTCCCACCGTGTATGGGAAATTGAACTTGTCAGAAGCCTAGCTACATACATTTCCGACTCATCGGATGCTTGACGGCTCCAGGATTAGCAAACAAGCTGTAGTGGGAGGAAGGAGGGTGGGGGTCAGGTGGGCAAATCAAATACCTGTGAAATGTTGGGAAAAAAGGTTTTGCTTCATTTGGGCTAGAGCCCCAGTCCAAAGAGGGATTATTTACAGGAAAACCACATCCTATGTTAATTTATTTAAAAGAAAAAAAAAAGAGAGAGAGACTTCAGATGACAGTATAGAAATGACTACATTAATTTTCACACAAGGAATGTCCAATCATAGATCATAACCCCTGTGATGAAGCCACTTTACAAGGATCATCTTTTTTAAATTAACATCACCTCCCCCAAGGATTAATCCTTTCCTACTCTATATTGCAGAATTGTTGTTTAAAATCTCTCCTGCGTCAAAGATCCTCAAATCTGTTTCCAGCGCAACAACTGACAGAAGCCAACAATCACAACACTGACCAGCTGACGTGAATTAAATGGTTCTCGGCTCCTAATCACCTGTTCTCTAAACATTCACTGACCCATTTTCTAGGAGCCTTGAATTGATTCTAGACCCCGTCACGGAGATATTCTTGGAGTACACCACTCCTTCTCATGTTATCTGCATTTTTATTCGATCAACAGGGTCTCCTCATCCCCAAAAGTAAGTTGTTAACTAATCCAGGTGATAAAAAGGACAAAAGCAGAATATCTCCAAATCTCAGGGGTGCCTTCAATAAAAAGGAAATATTTAGTCAAGGAAAGGTTGGATGAAACACTGTAGGAAAGCAAAATCTTGGGAACAACTTAAGCCATGAACAGGGAAATGATTCAATAAAGTACTGTCACCCACTCAGTGGAATACTATGCAGCCTCGTAAGGAATGAAGGAGGCCTATGAGACCTGATATGTAAAGCTGTCCATAACACAGCACCCCGTGACCAAGGTGCAGATCAGTGTATGTAGTATGATCCCATCTGGTGAAATTAAAAATACATAAGCATATATGACCTGATCCCAAACAGTACCTGGAAAGTTATCAAAGAAATTCCTTTTACTTCTGAGGAGCTTCCAGGAACAGTGAGAGGAAAACATTTTTCTTATATCTTTCTGTATTGTTTTCTTTTTAACTACACCTATATTATTTTCGCGACAACTCAAGAGGAAGAAACTTTTCAGGTTTTCCCCTCCTGCTCAAACCCTTTCTGCGTGAAAACCCCTAATCCACTTAGAAAAACACCCTTTTACTAATTCTTCCAGTTCCTAGCACCAGAGGTTTTTACAAGTTCGACTTTTAGGAACAGTCTCAATTGTCAGTAGGCCAGTTTTCAAGGTTGGCTCTGAAAGATGGATCAGCTTCCACGATTTACCCAGCTTCTAAATCCTATCCGTTTTAGAAGCCCACCAGCCAGACAGAATGCTTACCCTCACCAGTTAATAACTCTAGATTACGGAACCCTTATTTCCTACCTAACACTGAGCTGAGCGTTTCACATTCTCTACGTGATCCTCTTAGCCACTCAGGTTAAATTCTTGATAGGACTCTCTACCGCCCCGGTTATCTCCATTAACAGCAGCCTCCGCCGCTACATTTGTTGAACTTTACAAGCCAGATACTGCGCGACAGCTTTCCCTCATCCAATGTTCCCAATAACACAGTATGACAGTTACTGTCATTTCACTGACAAACGTAGGCTCGGAGAAAGGGGACTTGCCCAAGGTCACAAGGCTAGGAGGTGGCGGGACCACTCAGCCCAGTACAAAAATCCCCGGCGTCTCCGCAAGGATCTGAGCCCGACTCCTCCCACCTCCTGGGCGCGGCTCAGAGGGCCGAGGTCCGGCCGGAAAAGGCGCGTCTGTGGCTCCAGAACTGGGAAGTCCTCCTCCTTCAGAGCTGAAGCGAGGCCCAAGGCCACGGCAGGCCGAGCAGCCAGCACACCCCGCGGGCAGGGGCTCCCTGCTCCTAGAGCCGCCCGCTCCCACCTGACGGTGCGCGGGGGAGGGGGAGGCGCAGGGGGCGGGAAGGGGAGTTCACCTGCGCAGGTGCCCCTCCGAGGGCGGGGGGAGGAGGCGGCTGCCGATAAGACGCGAAACCCCGCAGCCGGCTGCGGGAACGGGAAACCAGCTTCCCGGCGCCAAGCTTTGTAGCCCGCCGCCGGAACCGGAAGTCGCGCCCCGCCCGGAAGCTGGGAGCGGAGGGGGAACCGGGTTCGAGGCGCCCGGTCTCTCTAGGCGTTGGCGGTGCTCCGCAGCTTCATGATATTAACCCGTTCTGGTCTCTTGGCCTCCCTCAGTCCCCAGTTCTCCTGACCGTGCGGAGCTTTGGGCACGGCCTAGGAGATTCTCCGCTGCGGGGAAGGCCTTTGTCTTTCTGAGCCGCAGTTTGCCCAACAAAGTGGAAAGAGGATGAAGCAGGAATCGAGACACTCCTGGAGCCTGCCCGCAGCTGAGTCAGCGCCCCACCCTGAGGTTACACCCTTAAGCCTTTGCACCACCCAGAGGAAAGAAACCAAAATAAGAGGGCTGGCTGGCTGGCTGCTGTTGGCTGACAGTGGTCTGTATGGCCTCCCGTGGAGTCACTCCAGATGGACAGAGGGCGCAAGTCTGTTAGGTGTCTCCATGTACCCAAAGAGACCCCCCACCCCCCAGATAGTGAGCATGTGCCCGTGGGGCTTTGACAGTCTGTCCAAGGGGAGACCCCGTGTGCGTAGGAGGCTGAATCTTAGCCCTGTGTGTCTCTTCCTCGAGACTTTCCAGTTGCCATGGTTAAGAACTGAAATTCTTACTAAGCTGGTTTGAGTCTAGTCACACAGGTTAAATAGCACAGCCTGTAAGAGAAGGTGCGGAGATGCTAACGAAGGCTGACTTCCCTATTCACTTTTTTTTTTTTTTGTGGTACGCGGGCCTCTCACTGTTGTGGCCTCTCCCGTTGCGGAGCACAGGCTCCGGACGCGCAGGCCCAGCGGCCA
>NC_041216.1:17537589-17543759 GCF_002837175.3 Physeter macrocephalus
TCTCCCGTTGCGGAGCGCAGGCTCCGGACGCGCAGGCTCAGCGGCCATGGCTCACGGGCCCAGCCGCCGCGGCTTGTGGGGGGTCTTCCCGGACCGGGGCACGAACCCGTGTCCCCTGCATCGGCAGGCGGACTCTAAACCACTGCGCCACCAGGGAAGCCCCCCAATTCACTTTTATTCCTGAAGGGAAGGGACTTGGCCGTCCCATTCTCCTTCCAACTGGCCTATCCAAAATGGAATGGGCTAGGAAATTAAGAGGGGCACCTCAATGCCTCCTGCTGGGTTATCACCCCAGAGCCAATGTCCCTGGGAAAGGGAAAATGTGCCTTTTGTCTTCACAGCCACCACTGGTCAGTAAACCTAGATGGCCAGATACTCAAGTTGGTGGTGGGAGAACCAGAGCTCCTTGCCATGGCCCTACCCCTACCTCCCCGAATGACTGTGGGCCCTTCTCCCACGCAGTCCTACAGTACAGTTGCCACCTTTACCTCCTCTTAGCCTTGGTTTCCCCATCTGTAAAATGAGGGCATTGAACTAGAGTAAGAACTTCCAATTGTCATTCCTCCCTTTCAGTTCTTTTTTTTTAAATCACATATCTATCCAGTCTTTTATTTAATCCATCTTATTTTTTGATGCATTTCACAGTAAGTTGTTGACATCAGTACACTTCTTCCCGAGTACTTCATCATACATACTGTTAAAATTCAATATTTGTTTGTGTACTTTTTTCTTATGAGATTCACTTACAATGAAACACAAATCGTATGTAGCATTCAGTGGGTGGTTCTGACAAATGCATCGATTTGACAAATCCTTATCAAGATACAAAACACTGTCATCACCCCAGAAAGTTCCCTCATTCCTAGTCAATCCCTGTCCCCAAATCAACTTCTGTTCTAATTCTTTCCAGCATAGATTAGTTTTTTGGTTTTTTTTAAATTTTTTTTCATTTTTTAATTTTATTTTTGGCTGTGTTGGGTCTTTGTTGCTGTGCACGGGCTTCTCATTGCGGGGGCTTCTCTTGTTGCAGAGCATGGGCTCTAGGCGCACGGGCTTCAGTAGTTGTGGCACGTGGGCTCAGTAGTTGTGGCCCGCGAGCTCTAGAGCACAGGCTCAGTAGTTGTGGCTCACGGGCTTAGTTGCTCCATGGCATGTGGGATCTTCCTGGGCCAGGGCTTGAACCTGTGTCCCCTGCATTGGCAGGCGGATTCTTAACCACTGCACCACCAGGGAAGCCCTAGATTAGTTTTGCTTGCTATACAATTTCATGTAAATGGAATCATATAGTACATAGTCTTATGTAAGGCTTCTTTTTTTTTTAAACATCTTTATTGGAGTATAATTGCTTTACAATGGTGTGTTAGTTTTTCTGCTTTATAACAAAGTGAATCAGCTATACATATACATATATCCCCATATCTCCTCACTCTTGCATCTCCCTCCCACCCTCCTCTTCAATTCTTAAGTTCTTTGGGAATGCTTCAGAAAACTGCTCAGGTGAGAGGAATGGGGGGTGTGTGTGTGGGGGACAGCTCTTTGGGTCCCAGAGCAGCTCCAATTTTACAGGTTTATAAATTTTTATTAAAACTATATCGGGCTTCCCTGGTGGCTCAGTGGTTGAGAGTCCACCTGCTGATGCAGGGGACACGGGTTCGTGCCCCCGTCCGGGAAGATCCCACATGCCGCGGAGCGGCTGGGCCCGTGAGCCATGGCCGCTGAGCCTTCGCATCCGGAGCCTGTGCTCTGCAATGGGAGAGAAATGCAAATCAAAAGTACAATGAGATACCATCTCACCCCAGTCAGAATGGCCATCATCAAAAAATCTACAGGGCTTCCCTGGTGACACAGTGGTTGAGAGTCTGCCTGCCGATGCCGGGGACATGGCTTTGTGCCCCATTGCGGGAGGATCACACATTCCGCAGAGCGGCTGGCCCCATGGGCCATGGCCACTGAGCCTGCGCATCCGGAGCCTGTGCTCTGCAATGGGAGAGACCACAACAGTGAGAGGTCCGCGTACCGCAGGGAAAAAAAAAAAAAAAAAGTATATGTGTTGTGGCTCTGCATAAGATTATTGTATCATTCAGGGCAAAATTTAAACTTTGTACTTTGCCCCACTCCCTCATCTTTTCCCGCCCTCCTGTTCACTCCATCTGCTGACACACTGGCCTTCTTGTTTTGCCAACCTGACAAGCTCATCTTCGCACAGGCTCATTTTCACCTCTTTTGCTGATCTCTGCTTGTAGTGCTCTTTTCTGAGATCTTCTCTTCCAAGTTCTAGTTCAAATGTAGCCTCTCTAGAGCAGCCTTCACTGCCCTGCCGTTCTTTATTTGGCCACACCTCGACATGTGGGATCTCAGTTCCCCGACCAAGGACTGAACCCATGCCCCCTGCCGTGGAAGCACGGAGTCCTAACCACTGGACTGCCAGGGAAGTCCCTGCCCTGCCCTTCTAAAGGCACCCATCCATCCCATTCCTTTATAGCCTGTTACCGTTTTTATTACCTGTACATTATTCTGTCTCATCCGCTAGGAGCAGGGTCCACAAGGCCAAGGACCTTGACTGTCCTCTCACCATGCTTCCAACACATACAACTGAGCATGGGCTGGGGAAACGTTCACTGAATGAATCAATGGGTAAGTGAATGAACAGAGAAGGCTTGGATTTCATGATAAAGCTAATCTGATAAAGACCAGCAGGGACATAGATATAGTTTAACAAAATTAGGCTGGTTTATTAACTTGCTGCAGCCAGGGAGACAACACCCAGAGGAACCAAACAAAGGAAGAAACAGGGTTATCATAGGATTAGAGGGCAGGGTGGAATTTAGGTGGAAATGAAATGAAGCAGTGTTGATAGGCTCAAAGCAAACCTAACTGTGTGGAGAGGGGTTAACATTTGACTTGGGTTGAGAAGCGAACTCATGGTCTTGTTTCCTTGGACACCACAAAGTTAAGATCAATATAGAACTACTGTGTCCAGAAACCCCTTATCTGAAGCTCTGCACCTGGGCTGGTAATCCAGGCTGCTTCTCTGTGTCAAATCTGGCTCCAACCCTCCAGACAAGAGGGGAATGTTCTGTTCTCCCTGACATGATTTCAGAAAGTTTCTGACAGTCTCTGATTTTAGGGAATGAGGTTTCTCAGCACTGTGTCTTTGGTGTTAATTGACAAAATAAGGTTTGACAGCTTCATGTTTCACAGGAGTCCCTTGATGCCTCAATCACTTGGATGTGAGGGCCATCGAGTGTTCCAGGGTTCCCATGGCAGTATGACCCGAGCTCCCTGGGCCCCGTACTACTCTGGGCCTTCATTAGAACAATGAGCCACGTCTCCATCCATGCTTCCCGTCCAGACCGCAATCTCAAGGGTCCAGCCCAAGTGGGGGTCATTCTCCTCTGTCCATGCCTGGCACAGAATACCAGTGGGTGCGCAGTCCATGTCCATTGAATCTAACTGTTGATAAGTTTTCTTTCTTTTTTAAATTTTTTTTAAAATTGTAGTATAGTTGATTTACAATATCATGTTAATTTCAGGTGTACAGCACAGTGATTCATTTATGCATATATATGTATATATCTATTCTTTTTCATATTCTTTTCCCTTATAGGTTATTACAAAATATTGAGTATAGTTCCCTGTGCTATACAGTAGGTCCTTGTTGATTATCTATTTTATGTATAATAGTGGGTATATGTTCATCCCAAACTCCTAATTTATCCTTCCCCCCACCTCCCTTTCCCCTTTGGTAACCATACGTTTGTTTTCTATGTCTGCGTGATAGATTTTCTAAACGGAAAGAAAAAAGAAGTAGATGGAAAAAAAAAGTGGATGGAAGCATATTAAAATGATAGAAGCAGCTATGTAAGAGAGGTGGGAACGTGGGTGATTTTTACAAATCTTTCCCAAAGTGGAAGTTTCTAAAACATAACCAGTATGAATGTTCTGAAAAAAAGAAAATATAATAGAATGGTTGACTCTTAAGATTAAAAAAGTGAATTTTTTAAGGTGACCATGTTTTTATTTTTGAATTAACAAAAAAAATTTTTTTAGTTGAGGTAGAGTTGAAAAAAATGAATTATTGACACTTCAATGATTTTAAGATGAGAACTAAGTTGTTGACATCGTGGTTAAAAAGAGCATTGCCACGCTGATCCTTTATCACTTTTATTTATTTATTTTTTATTTATTTTTAAAAATTATTTATTTATTTTTGGCCGCGTTGGGTCTTCGTTGCTGCACGCGGGCTTTCTCTAGTTGTGGCGAGCAGGGGCTACTCTTCATTGTGGTGCGTGGGCTTCTCACTGTGGTGGCTTCTCTTTTTGCGGAGCATGGGCTCTAGGCGTGCAGGCTTCAGTAGTTGTGGCACATGGGCTCAGTAGTTGTGGCTCGTGGGCTCTAGAGCACAGGCTCAGTAGTTGTGGTGCATGGGCTTAGTTGACCCGTGACATGTGGGATCTTCCCGGACCAGGGCTCAAACCCGTGTCCCCTGCATTGGCAGGCAGATTCTTAACAACTGCACCACCAGGGAAGCCCCCTTTGTCACTTTTAGAAGAGAATTGAAGTATTGACGTTGTGCATCTTCAAAAAGTGGATTGTTCTTCATGATTTGGAAAACAAAAACAAAAAATTGTTGGTGTTGATACTCTAATCATTACTCAAAAAATTAAATTATTGTCTGTATAATTTTTAAAGGATTTGAATTGTTGATACTTGGAAATTTTAAAAAAGAAACTTGAATTATTCATTGCATTGTTACCACTCCTAGGCAAGATGTCCTAACTCCCCGTTGGCCATACATGAGGAGGGTGTCATAGCAGCTCTCAGCCTTCCCCTGAAGCTGGGTGGAGGACACTTGAGGGCCCATCGCCCAGCCACAGGGTGGAATTTTACATGTTTGGCTGCCCTTTGTCCTAAAATTATTTTGGAAAATTGTCTAAGGGCTCTTCTCTGACCCACTGGGAAGAAGTAGATACTGCAGTGCCCTGGGAGCGCCTGACAGTTGCATATGTCATCCAGCATTGTCTCCATACAAATGATTAACATGTCCTGGCTCCAGAATTTCTCCCATCCTCCTCCATTCCCCTGTGATGCAGAGGTCTCTGCTCTGCTGGACTCAGTTCCTTCCTTGCCCTCACTCTGGCCTTGTCAGACTGGTTCTTGGGCTTTTGTAGGAGCTGGAGGAGAGGGTTTTGGAGGAAAGAGTTGAGATTCCAGGGGTGGTTTTAGGAGAAAAATGTGTGGCAGTTGTAGTGTGTGGAACCAGTGGATGGGAAAAGAAAATAAGGGAATTTTAAGAGATACTGTTGATACAATCACTTTGGAGAGCAATTTGGCAATTGGTAAAGTTGAGAATGAGCACACTCTCCCAGTCAGCCATTCCACTTCTAGGAATATGCCCTAGAGCCACTCTCACGTGTGCACCTGGAAATATGTCCAAGGATGTTCACTGAAGCACTATTTGTCATCAGAAAAAATTGGCCCTGCTCTAAATGTCCATCAGGAGGGGGAAAGGATAAATAACTAGTGTTATTGGGCAATTGAATACTCTACAAAACTAGCAGCAATGAACTGGAGATAGATAAATCAGCATAGATGAATCAGCATAAATAGACGTCAGAAATATTGGGTGAAAATATTGGGTGTAGGAAGCAAGTTGCAGAATAATCCATATGGCAAGAAGCCATGCATGTATTTTAAAAAACCAAAGCAATGCAATGTATTGTTTATGGATATTTATATTTGTGATAAAAAAATATAATAGCATGGAGTGAAAGGGTAAACACCAAACTCCTTTTATCAATAAGGATAGGTTAGGTCCATGCCAGTGTAACAAACACCCAAAATCTCAGCAGCTTGTAACAAGACTGTATTTCTTGCTTGTGCTGCATGTCCATCAGGGGGCAGCAGAGAGGCTGTGTTCCACTTCTCCTCGCTCTGGGGCCAGGCTGACCTGGAGCCACCAGTTACTGAGGCAAAGGGAAATCGTCCTGTCTCTCAAATCTTCACCTTGGGGCTTCCCTGGTGGCGCAGTGCTTGAGAGTCCGCCTGCCGATGCAGGGGACGCGGGTTCGTGCCCCAGTCCGGGAAGATCCCACATGCCGCGGAGCAGCTAGGCCCGTGAGCCATGGCCGCTGAGCCTGCGCGTCCGGAGCCTGTGCTCCGCAACGGGA
>NC_041216.1:17544726-17572459 GCF_002837175.3 Physeter macrocephalus
GCCTGCGCGTCCGGAGCCTGTGCTCCGCAACGGGAGAGGCCACAACAGTGAGAGGACCGCGTACCGCAAAAAAAAAAAAAAAAAAAAAAAAAACTTCACCTTGGCCAGAGCAAGCCACATGGCCAAACTCAACTTCAAGAGGGCAGGTAACAGCTATCCTACTATGTGCCCCCCAAAAGCAGTAATATTTGGTGGATAATCCCACACCCATGGTGGTGAAGACCCCTGGGAAGAGTACAAAGGGGCCTCCACCTGAACTGTAGTTATTTTAGAAAATATGAAGCAAAAATGTGAAATTTGTTCATCGTGGAGGGAGGCTATTTGGGTGTTTTATTATTCTCCATGTTGTATCTTTTAAACTTTTCAATACTGGAAGTATAATTTATTTTTTTTTGGAAGTATAATTTTTTAAGGAAGGGAGCAATGGAACAACGTTAATATTAAAAATTGTATACGTGTGTCCTTGTGGGGACCATGTTTCCTTTCGTGGTATTCAGGAGAAACGTGAGTAAAAGAATTCGGTGGTTTTTATGTTGAGTTGGAGGCTTGGCAGCAGTCTTTTGGACCTCAGCAACAGCCCGCTGGGGTCCGACCTCGGTCTCTGTATTGTGTGTGCGTCTCCGCCCTGCGGCAAGGGCTCTCCCTGACCTTGTCCTGCTTACCTCTGTTCTCTCAGCCCAGAACTTTCAACAAAGAAGGTGCCTAGTAAATGTTGAATGAATGACTCTGATATGCTCATTTCTGTCTAAATAATGAGCCATTTCAGGGCAGGATCCACGTCGTCTTCCCCCTGTGAGCCCTCCTCAAGAAGAAGGAATGAATGCTTGTTGAATGAATGAATGACTGCAGTCCTCCTTCCCCAGCCCATCAATGGAAGCAGAAAATGCACAGCCCTGTCAATTCCAACATGAGCCTCCCAAGGGGCTGTTAAGGACAGTATTTCTGCAGACTCTACCGTGCTTTTATGCCTGCATTGAAAAGCCAGTGATTGTGCATGTGGCTGTACAACTTCCCAAGACTCACCGGTTTGGTTATTTTTGGTTTTGTTTTTGATGTTGATTTTTTGTTGTTTTTTTTCTGCCACACCGCGGGACAGGCAATATCTTAGTTCCCCAACCAGGGATCGAACCCATGCCCCCTGCGGTGGAATCACGGAGTCTTAACCACTGGACCACCGGGGAAATCCCTCACCCGGTTTTAACCACGAAAAGTCCTGTGTCCCAGGAAAACTGTGATGGTCGGTCACTTGACAGCAACTCCCTTCTCTCTGGGCCTCATTTTTTTGTCATTCTCATATGAGAGGGTTGGTTCTGTTCTCATCTCTACATATCACATCTAAGATTTTAGGAACAGGCCAGAGGGGAAGGTGAATCAAAGAAGGAAGAAAGACTCAATTTGGAATTTTTTGAGAGATCTTTATTTTTTACAAAGAGAGTGAATGGGCACTGCCACCCCGGCCTTGGTTCTAGTGGCTTGCAATGGTCTGAAAAAAGAGAGGGGAAAAACCAGAATAGTCTAGTCAGGCACACAGCTTCTGACGCCATATGGAACTGAGTTCAGCTCCCAGCCATGTCACTCATTGGCTGTATGACCCTGGGAGAGTGACTTGAGCTCTCTGAGCCTCAGTTTTCTCATCTGTACAATGGGGGTAACCATAGTACTTACCTCATGGGGGTTTTAAATTAAACTATTAACTAAGGTGTCATCACGGTGCCTGGCATATGTTTAAGAGTCCATAAATGGTGGCTAAGACTGTTGTCACGAGCAATATTAATCCTCCCTGACCACTCATTGCCAGATGAGGTTTGCACTCTCACTGGGGCCTGAGCTTCACCTATCACAGCTTCCACCACGTTTCATCATTTTGCTCATTTAATTGTCTGTTCCCCACAAGCCACACATCACTCTATCCTCCATGACAAGAAAAGACCTGGACCAAAGGAGGCACTTCATATACACTTGTTGAAAAAAGGAAGTTCAGCAGTAGTTCAAAGCTCCACCCAGAAGTCCTTGAGATTCTTAAGGCCACACTGTAGCAGAAAACATCCTCAAACCCTTCTGGCATGTGCCCCACTCCCACTACTGACCTCCTAGGATCAGGATCTGCTGTTCTCACCCATCCCCCCAGCACCTCTCAGAAGAGCCAGCACCTGGAGCCCTCGCTGCTTGCCCTGCTGCTTACCTCCTCAATCCAGTCAATGAAGGCCGAGACTCGCGTGAACACTGTGGGCTTCTTGAGGGTGTTGCAGCCAAAGGCAGAAACGAAGCTGGCCACGCCGTGGACCTGAAAGGAGCCATCTGCTGCCGGGCAGTTGAGGGGTCCTCCAGAGTCACCCTGGAATGGTTGGAGAGCAGTGGGGGACTGAGCTGTGTCTGAGCTTTAAGGAATTGGTTCTGACTTTGGGGATTTTGAGAAACCCTTATATGACTGGGCCTCTCTGAGCCTCAGTTTGCTCCTTTGTGATGGGGAATGATATATATCTTACAAGACTTTGTGACAGTTAAATGAGGTGATAAGTATATGGTCTTAGCGCAATGCCTGGTAGAGAGGAAGCAATCAATAACTGGTAGTTCTGATTATTAGTACCACAGTGAGTTGTTAATATTGTTATTCATATTCACTTGTAGTACAATGAGAGTATTGCTTAATTATAACTTCAGGACCCCAGATTTGAAGGTGACTTTAGAGATCATGGTGTCCATATATATCCCTTGCTGTACTGATGGGAATCCTGAGGTCGAGGAAGGGACAGTGACTTGCCCCAGATTAAGTCAGTGTGTGAGCTGGGACTAGAGTCCAGAGACCAGAGCTGTGTGCCTGGGCTGCAGTGACTTCCTCCAAGTCCTGCCTGGCCTGGAGGCTGAATGAGCCCAGCAGGCAAGCTTCCTCCCTCTCCTCCCAGGCAGATAGCAGAAGTACCCTGGGCCCCCTGCACACCCAGCGGAGTGGCTGTAGCCCCGCACCACCCCGGGCAGACGAGAGCTGCTGACTCACATTGCACCCAGAGCGGATGTCCCCGCCGGCGCACACCATGGTCTTCTTCACGGTTCTGCCCCACCAGTCCCACTTGGAGCAGTGCTCGTAGTCTACCACGGGCAGCAGGGCCTGCTGCAGCTTGTCCGGGAGCGGCCCATTGGCTGTGGAGATAGAGAACATTGAGCAGGGGCTGTAGGGGTGCAGGGCTAGGGCTGGGATCTGGGAGTTAGGACTGGGAGCCCCAGAGTCGGGTGGGGGGTTTGAGGAAAAGCCACTCTTCTAGTCTGATGGGAAGTCTCCTCCCACCAGGTTATGTGGTCCTGCCTGCTTTGTCCATCAGAACATCTCCAGCACCTGGCACACAGAAGACACAAAAAAATCTTCCATTGAACCCATTCACGTTTGGGAGGATGAGGGGAGAAGGCTGCCTCTGGAGGAGGAATGGAAGAGAAGTGCAAGGATGCTCCTGGTGTTGCCCTCAGCCCCCCGCCCCAGGCTCTGTCATCCTACCCGCTGTCCCTGTGGCTGGCTGCAGGGGTCAGCACGTACTGTAGAGACGGCCCCAGCCGCTGATGTAGCAGGGTGTCTCATTGGGCAGGATGTCGCCGGCAGGAGGGAGGCTGGCCACCTGGACCTTGTCTCCCAGCTGGGCGCTGTGCGAGAGCTTGATGAGGGCGATGTCATTGCTGGGGAGGACGGAAGAGTCATGGGGAGCCTGGTCCTCCGGCCAGACCAAGCCCCACCCCTCAGCTTTGCTCAGGATATTTTACCTCCGGGATGCGCCCGATGCCCCTTCTCCCTCCAGATCCCATGCATTCTTACTGCTGAGCAACTTTAGGAAGCCCTCCTGGCCTCTTCAGCCCACACTGACCCTTGGCCTTGGTAATTGTCCTCAGCTTTTACACCAGTGGTTCTCACGCATCAGCTGTGTCAGAATCACTGGAGGGCTTGTTAAAACACAAGTTGCGGGCTTCCCTGGTGGCGCAGCGGTTGGGAGTCCGCCTGCCGATGCAGGGGCTCTCCATCTTTTTTTTCATTCTGGGGTCACAAGGATTGCCTTCTGCAGACCCCCTCAGGGACCTCTCGCCAACCAAGCAGCGTTAGCATGTTGATTATGAGTTTAAAGTCTCAGCTCGGGCTTCCCTGGTGGCGCAGTGGTTGCGCGTCCGCCTGCCGATGCAGGGGACTCGGGTTCGTGCCCCGGACCGGGAGGAGCCCACATGCCGCGGAGCGGCTGGGCCCGTGAGCCACGGCCGCTGGGCCTGCGCGTCCGGAGCCTGTGCTCCGCAACGGGAGAGGCCACAACATTGAGAGCCCCGCGTACCTCAAAAAAAAAAAAATAAATAAAAAAAACACAAGTTGCTGGAGCCCATTCCAGAGTTTCTGATGCAGTGGGTCTGGGAGGCCCCAAGGATTCACATTTCTAATGAGTTCCCAGGTGCTGCCGCTGGCCTGGGGACGACACCTTGAGAACCACTGCTCTCTTCATCTGCCTGTTTGTCCCTCAGGTAATTGCATCTGGGCCTGATTTTCTCTCCACTCACCCCAGGAGCCCCTGAGGATGGGTCGAGATCCTGATCATCACGGTCCCTCACTTCTGCGTTGCACTTTCAGGGGTTCTGCACCCTTCTTTGATCCTCTCACCGGAAAAATGCTGAGCTACCCAGACATACAATTTTGCATATGCTTGAGAGGCTTAAGAAGCCCTGCTTTGTGTTCTCACCCAGTGATTTTCTCCTTGACCCTCATAACCACCCAGGAAGCCCAGAAGGTCACCCTTGACAAGTGGTCAAACTGAGGCCCAGAGAAGGGCAATGACTTGCCCAAGCCACACAGTGACTTAGTGCTGGAGGCTGACTCTCAGTCCAGCGCCCCTCCTTCAGCCCACGATGCCGGGAACGCAGGATGCTCTGGATGAATGTCCATTGAATGGAGGAACCCTTGCATTTGGGACAGGGGTGCCTGAGGAGTCCCGGGTTCTGAAGCCAACCAGCCGAGTGGCCTTGGGGGAGTTCCTGCCCCTCCCTGGGCCCTGCTCTCCCCTCTGTAGGGAGAGACGTTTGGTGTGCATGATCCTTAAAGGCTCTGTTGGCTCTGACCCTCAGCATGTGGGACCTGGGCTCAGGCTGCTGGCCCAGCTCCATTGTCCCTGGGAGTCTTCGCAGAATCAGTGTTGGGTCATAGAGAGACCAGCAGAGGAGCCCCTGGGTCCCAGGCCTGAGAGTTCACTCACCCACAGGACACGCAATTGGGGTTCCAGAGTGGGTGCACGAAGAGGTCCCCAGGATTGATGGGGACCACCTGTTCGGAGCCCTCTTTCTCAGAGTGGTCATACTCGCCCAACACCACCTGGTAGGTCCGCAAGCTCCTGCTGGTGGAGGTGACGTCAGTACAGGCCTGGCTGGCCTCCCCCCTCCGCTCCCACAGGCCCCCACTGCCCCAGCCTGCCTGGGTCTCACGCAGGGACGGGGCAAGTGAGAGAACTCACGAGATGCAGTGGCCCGCAGTTATGACCCAGTCAGGGGCGATCAGGCTGCCTCCACAAGTGTGGTAGAAGGTCCCGTTCTTTTCATACTGCAGGGATACCTGGTGGCAAGGGAAGGCGGAGCCTGAGTGGTCTGGGCCCCACAACGAGGGTTGCTACCCATGGCTGTATAGGTTGTGCACTGCACAACTCTAGAGAGCATCATCATTCACACAGAATGGCACCTCTGGAAATGTGCAGTGCCTAGCCCTCACAACTGTACCATCCATGGCTGCTTTCATGCTACAGTGGCAGAATTACGTCATTGCAATAGAAACCACATGGCCGACAAAGGCTAAAATATTTACTCTCTCGTCTTTTACAGAACAAGTTAGCTGACCCCTGTTGTAGACCAGTGCCATCCCGTAGAACTTTCTGTGATGATGGAAATGTTCAGTATGGTCCAGTATGGTAGCCACTAGCCACATGTGGTTATTGAGAATTTAAAATGTGGTTAGCAGGGCTTCCCTGGTGGCGCAGTGGTTGAGAGCCCGCCTGCCGATGCAGGGGACACGGGTTCATGCCCCGGTCCGGGAAGATGACACATGCCGTGGAGCGGTTGGGCCCGTGAGCCATGGCCGCTGAGCCTGCGCGTCCGGAGCCTGTGCTCCTCAACAGGAGAGGCCACGACAGTGAGAGGCCCGTGTATCGCAAAAAAAAAAAAAAAAAAAAAATGTGGTTAGCATTGAACAACTGAATTTTTAATATTACTTAATTTTAATTTTAATTTAACTTTAATTTAGGTCTATGTGAGAAAAGAATCTAAAAAAAGAGTGGCATATGTATATGTATAACTGATTCACTCTGCTGTATACCTGAAACTAACACAAATAAATTGACTACTCTCCAATAAAAATTAAATAAATAAATTTAAATAGCCACATGTGGCTAGTGGCTACTGTGTTAGTGCAATGAGTCTAGTCCTCTGTGCTCCCTTCACTGACCTCTATAAAGCCCTTCATCCCTTTATTGCTCCAGACCTTATAGCCCTGTTGTATAGTTTGAGGGGTCTAGAAATGAGTCCCCCCAAATCTCACTCCCTAAACATCACGCTGAACTTCCACCATTAATGCACCAACCCTTGGGTTAAACACTGCCCTCTCCCCAGAGTCTACTTTTAACTTGCAAACAGTCCAGTGAGGGTTACAGATTAAATGGGCAAAACTTCCATATGAAGTAGGTTGTCCAAGAGTTTCCTGGCCTTTGGAGACTGAGGTGAATACTGGAAACAGCACAATGGGGTCCAGACTGAATATCCTGCAATCAGAGCATGGGGTGCAGAGTCCATGGTGGGAAATAGTGCAGCTGGTTTTGCGCTTACCTGCCAGCGCCAGCTGTAGAGGTCCGCATCCTCACCGTTGACAACGCGGGAGGAGAGGCTGTAGGAAGGCTGGCCAAAGCCTGAGGCTAGAGGGTAGAGTAGAAGCGCCAATCAGCTAGAGGGTCCCCCAAAGCAAAGAAGAGGGCTGGGTCCCAGTCCTAGCTATGGCACAAACAGGCTGTGAGAGCCCATACAACTCCTTCCCCTATCTGAACCTCAGTAACCACATATGAACAATGAGCATTTGGACTAGAGCAGGGATTTCTGGACTCCCAGGAGTCTAGGGAGAGAGATGAACATGCGGCTTCCTTTCATGGCAGGAATGAAGGAGTTGATGCACTTAGAACCGTGCCTGGTACCCAGTGAGCCCTTGAGAAGTGATAGCTATTGTCGTGAAGAGTGGTGGCTTTGGAGTAAGACTGCCTGGATTCAAAATGCAGCTCTGCCCCTGGTTCTACGATGGGCTACTTTACTTCTCTGAGGGTCAGTTTCTCTACCTGTAAAATGGGGATAATAATAGTACTGACCTTAAGGGGACTGTTGTGAGGATTACATGAGATAATATACGAAAAAATCCTTAGCGTTCTGCCTGGCATATAAGGTGGTTTTTTTTTTTTTTTTTTTTTGCGGTACGTGGGCCTCTCACTGTTGTGGCCTCTCCCGTTGCGGAGCACAGACAGGCTCTGGACGCGCAGGCTCAGCGGCCATGGCTCACGGGCCCAGCCGCTCCGCGGCATGTGGGATTCTCCTGGACCAGGGCACGAACCCGTGTCCCCTGCATCGGCAGGCGGACTCTCAACCACTGTGCCACCAGGGAAGCCCTGCCTGGCATATAGTAAGCACTCAGTAAACATTATCTGTTATCATTCATTATTGTCAGTCAAGAGACGCTGCTTGGAGAAGGTGGCCCTGAGCTGTAATGTAATATGGCAGAGAGTCCAGGAAAAGGCTAGACCACAGGATATGGAGTGCAGTAGGGGGAGTGTGAGAGGAGAGTTGGAGGGTTAAGCAGAGGAACAGAAATTCCAACCCAAGCAGTCTAACCACAGACCCCAAAGTCTTTCCCACTAGACTTTGTTTACCACCCACGTCGAGGACTCCCACCACAGACCTTTGGATCCCCCAGTCTTCCTCCTGAGCTGGTCTATCACCCACAGCTTCCCCTCTATTCTCCTGCTCCAGCACCAAGCTGAAAACCCCCACAATCATGCCCCAAATACAAGCTGGGACCTCTCCTATGGAACCAGGTATTGGGTTTGCGAGACTCGGGGTGGGTTGGTAGATTTCAAGGGCTCCTGGCCCAGGGCAGCACAGGCTGGGGTCTTACCAGCGGCCACAAATAGGAGAAAACTCAGCAGCCGGAGCATCGTGAGTTTTGAGACAGTAGGAAAGAGATCCATAGCCTGAGGCTTTAATATAGGGCAGAAGACGGGTGAGGTGGATCAGACTGGGCCCCATTCCCGGAACAGGTGGTAGAACACCAGGTCTCCCATGGTCCAAGGCCACGGCACCCACCCACTGCAGATGGGGGAGAGACAGCCAACAACAGGATCCAGGGTTCCCTCCAATGTGTGGCTGCACAGGTGGCACTGAATGGCAAGCTGATAACAGGGGAAGGGGCAGGAAAATTCACATCAGAACAAGACAGCCTCTTCCAGGAACAAACATGGGCTCTGGGACTGGTCACAGCTGGGTTCAAATCCTGGCTCTGCCATCTCCAAGCTTTGCATCCTTAGACACATTGCTTGACCTCTCTGATCTTCAGGTTTCTGTCCTCTAACATAGGGTTAATATTAGTATCCACCTCAATTAAAAAATTTTTTTGTTGAGAACTTTATCAGGATGTTTTGGGGGATGCAGCCATGAACAAGAATGGTCCCAGCTTGGCAATTCCCTGGTGGTCCAGTGGTTAGGACTCCACGCTTTCACTGCTGAGGGCACCGGTTCAATTCCTGGTCGGGGAACTAAGATCCCCAAAAGCCAGGCGGGGCGGCCAAAAAAAACCAAATAGAGCATTATAAAATTCCTCTGCGGATGTCATCCCTATGACTTTCCTTTGCTTTCGTTAGCGATTTCTACATGCATATGTATTCCTAAACAATACATTGGGTTTTCCTCTTCTGGCCCTTTGTATAAGAAGAATCACACAGTGATTATCCTTTTGTGATCTAATTTTTATTTTGTGTTCAATATTGGTTTCTGAGACTCATCCATTTGCTGCAGTTGATTTATTTTTACTCTTACTAGTCCATACTTTAGATACGCCAAAATCTATCCACTCTATTGTTAATGGATATTTGAGTGTTTCTAACTCTTTGCTGTTATGGAAATGGTTCACAAGTATCTGTTCTATCCTTGGACAAGAATTAATGCACTATAAGGTATGTGCTTGTACAGCTAAACTGGGTAATGACAGAATTGAATAGTCCCATTAACATGAAATGAAGGTTCCTATTATTCCACATCTGAGCCAACCTTTTTATTTCTGTTTTCCAGTGTTCGCCCAATTGTGAGGTATGGAAGGGTGTTTCATTGTGATTTTAATGTGCATTTAATTGATCACAAATGAGATTGAGTAACTTTTTAAATGTTCGTTGGTCATCCATATTTCATCTTCCATGAAATGCCTGTTTAAGTCTTTTTGGCATCCTCTATTTTTAAAAAAATTATTCAATTTATTTAAACAAAACCAAGAAACTGTTCACCCATTTCTCCCCCCGTCTGCCTCTTGCAACTACTAAATTGTTCTCTGTATCTACAAGCTTGTCTTTTTGTTTTTGTTCTTTTTTAGATTCCACATATCAGAGAGATCATACAGTATATGTCTTTCTCTCTGTTTGACTTATTTAACTTAGCATAATGCCCTAGAGGTTCATTCATGTTGTCACAAATGGCAATGGCAAGATTTCATTCTTTTTTTTTAATGGCTGAATTTCACACACACACACACACACACACACACACACACACACAATCCATTCACCCTTCAATGGACACCTGGGTTATTTCCATATCTTGGCTACTGTAAATAATGCTGCAATGGGGAGTTCCCTGGTAGCCTAGTGGTTAGGATTACAGGCTTTCACTTCTGTGGCCTGGGTTCAATCGCTTGTCGGGGAACTGAGATCCTGCAAGCTGCGTGGCACGGCCGAAAAAAAAAATGCTGCAATGAACATGGGGGTGCATATATCTTTTCAAATTAGTGTTTTAGTTTTCTTCGGATAAATACCCCGAAGTGGAATTGCTGGATCATAGGATAACCCTATTTTTAATTTTTCGAGGAACTTCCATACTGTTTCAATAGTGGTTGCACCAATTTGCATTCCCACCAACAGTGCACAGGGGTTTCCTTTTCTCTGTGTTCTTGCCAACACTTGTTACTTTTTATCTTTTTGATAATAGCCATTCTAACAGGTGTGAGGTGATACCTCATTGTGGTTTTGATTTGCAGTTCCCTGCTGATTAATGATGTTGAGCATCTTTTCATGTACCTGATGACCATCTGTATGTCTTCTTTGGAAGAATGTCTGTTCAGAGCTTCTGCCCATTTTTAAATTGGATTGTTTGGTTTTTTGCTATTGAGTTGTATGAGCTCTTTGTATTTTGGATATCAGCCCCTTATCAGACATATGATTTGCAATTATTTTCTCCCATTCAGTAGGTTGCCTTTTCATTTTGTTGATGGTTTCCTTTGCTATGCAGAAGCTTTTTAGTTTGATATAGTCCCATTTTATTTTTGCTTTTGTTGCTTCTGCTTTTGGTGTCAGATTCAAAAAATCATCAGTAAGACCTATGTCAAGGAACTTACTGCTTATGTTTTCTTCTAGGCATTTTATGGTTTCAGGTCTTATGTTCAAGTCTTTAATCCATTTTGAGTTAATTTTTGTGTATGGTATAAGAGAGTGGTCCAGTTTCATTCTTTTGCATGTGGCTCTCCAATTTTCCCAGCACCATTAATTGAAGAGACTCTCTTTTTCCCCATTGTATATATTTTTGGCCCCTTTGTTGTAAATCAATTGACCATGTATGAATAGGTTTATTTCTGGGCTCTCTATTCTGTTACATTGATCTATGTTTCTATGTTTATGCCAATACCATACTGTTTTAATTACTACAGCTTTGTAATATAGTTTGAAATCAGGCAGCATAATGCCTCCAGCTTTATTCTTCTTTCTCAAAATTGATTTGACTGTTTGCGGTCTTTTGTGTTTTCATACAAATTTTAGGATTGTTTGTTCTATCTCTGTGAAAAATACCATTGGAATTTTGATAAGGATTGCATTGAATCTGTAGATTTCTTTGGGTAGTATGGATATTTTAACACTATTAATTCTTCCAATCCATGAGCATGACTCTTTTTCCATTTATTTGTGTCTTCTTCAATGTCTATGGTTTTTTTCTGGCCACACCATGTGGCATGTGGGATCTTAGTTTCCTAACAAGGGGTAGAAACTGCATCCCCTGCATTGGAAGTGCAGAGTCTTTTTTTTTTTTTAACATCTTTATTGGAGTATAATTGCTTTACAATGTTGTGTTAGTTTCTGCTGTATAACAAAGTGAATCAGCTATATGTATACATATATCCCCATATCCTCTCCCTCTTGGAAGTGCAGAGTCTTAACCACTGGATCACTAGGGAAGTTCCCCATGTCTTCTTCAGTTTCTTTCATTAATGTCTTGTAGTTTTCAATACACAGGTCTTTAACCTCTTTGGTTAAATTTATTCCTAGGTATTTTATTCTTTTTGATGAAATTGTAAATGGAACTGTTTCCTTAGTTTCTCTTTCTGATAGTGTGTTATTAGTGTAAAGAAATGCAGCAGATTTTTTTGTATTGATTTTGTATCCTACAACTTTACTGAATTCAGTTATTAGTTCTAACAGTCTTTTGATGGAGTCTTTAGGATTTTCTATAAATAATATCATGCCATCTGCAAATAGTGACATTTTACTTCTTCCTTTCCAATTTGGATGCATTTTATTTCTTTTTCTTGACTAATTGCTCTGAGTAGAACTTCCAGTTCTAAGTCAAATAAAAGTGTGAGAGTGGACAACCTTGTCTTGTTCCTGATCTTAGAAGAAAACTTTTGGCTTTTCACTGTTGAGTATAATGTTAGCTGTGGGCTTGTCACATATGGCCTTTACTATGTTGAGGTATGTCTGCTCTATACTCGTTTTGTTGAGACCTTTTTTAAAAAAATAAGAAATGAATGTTGAATTTTGTCAAACACTTTTTCTGTGTCTATTGAGATGATCGTATGATTTTTATCCTTCATTTTGTTAATGTGGTATATCATATGACTGATTTGTGGAGTTGAACCATCCTTGCATCTCTGGAATAAATCCCACTTGATCATGGTATACGATCAATCCTTTTAATGTACTGTTGAATTCATTTTGCTAATATTTTGTTTAGGATTTTTGTATCTATATTCAACAGGGATATTGGCTTATAGTTTTGGGGGTTTTTGTGGTGTCCTTTTCTGCTTTTGTTATCAGGGAAATGCTGGCTTCATAAAATGTGTTTGGAAGAGTTTCCCCTCTTCTAATTTTTGGAATAGTTTGAGAAGGATAGGTATTAATTCTTCTATGAATGTTTGGTAGAAATCATCTGTGAAGCTGTCTGATCCTGGACTTTTGTTTGTTGGGATGTTTTCAATTACTGATTCAATCTCCTTGTGAGTAACTGGTCTGTTCAGATTTTCTGTTTCATCATGATTCAGTCTTGTTAGTTTGTATATTTCTAGGAATTTATCCATTTCTTCTAGGTTGTCCAATTTGTTTGCATATAATTGCTCATAGTTGTCTCTTATGAGCCTTTGTATTTCTTTGGTATCAGTTGTAATATCTCCTCTTTCATTTCTGATTTTGAGTCCTCTTTCTTTTTTTCTTGATAAGTCTAGTTGAAGGTTTGCAATTTTATTCATCTTTTTATAGAACTGACTCTTAGTTTCAATTATCTTTTCTGTTGTCTTTTTAGTCTCCATTTCATTTATTTCTGCTCTAATCTTTGTTATTTCCTTCCTTCTACTAACTTTGGGCTTCATTTGTCCTTCTTTTTGTAGTTCCTTGAGGTGTAAAGTTAGTTGTCTATTTGAGACTTTTCTTGTTTCCTGAGGTAAGCATTTATTGCTTGAATCGCCCCCTTAGAACTGCTTTTGCTGCATCTCATAAATTTTGATATGTTACATTTCTATTTTTATTTGTCTCAAGGTATGTTTTAGTTTCTCTTTTGATTTCTTCCTTGACCCATTGGTTGTTCAGTAGCATGTTGTTTAACCTCTCATATTTGTGAATTTTCCAGTTTCTTCATGTAATTAATTTGTAGTTTCATACAATTGTGGTCAGAAAAAGATGCTTGATATTATTTCAATTCTCTTAAATTTATTAAGACTTGTTTATGGCCTAATGTATGATATATCTTGGAAAATGTTCCATGTGCACTTGAGAAGAATGTGTGTTCTGTTGCTTTTGGATGGAATGTTATGTAAATATCTGTTAAATCAATCTGGTCTAACATGTCATTTGGTCATTTTAGACCAAAGTTTCCTAATTGGTTTTCTGTCTGGATGATCTATCCATTGATGTAAGTGGGATATTAAAGTCCCTTACAATTATTGTACTTCTATCTATTTCTCTCTTTAGGTCTGTTAATATTTGCTCTATATATTTAGGTACTCCTATGTTTGGTGCATAAGTATTTACATGTTATATCCTATTGTTGGATTGACTCCTTTATCATTGTGTTAACACCCTTCTTTATCTCTTATTACAGTCTTTGTTTTAAAGTTTATTTTTTCTGACATAAGTATAGCTACTCCAGCTTTCTTTTGGTTTCCATTTGCATGGAATATCTTTTTCCATCCATTCACTTTCAGTCTGTGTGTGTCCTTACATATGAAGTTTCTCTTGTAAGCAGCGTAAAGACGGGTCTTGTTTTTTTTAATCCATTCACCAGCTTTATGTCTTTTGATTAGAGAATTTAGTGCATTTACATTTAAAGTAATTATTGCTACATATGTACTTATTTCCACTTTGTTATTTGTTTTCTAGTTGTTTTTGTAGTTTCTCTCTGTTCTTTTCTTCTTCTCTAGCTCTCTTTTTTTGCGGTTTGTTGACTTTCTTCAGTGGTATGCTCATATACCTTTCTCTTTATCTTCTGTATATTTACTATAGGTTTTTGCTTTTGGACACCATGAGGCTTACATATAAAAACTTAAATCTATAACTGTCTATTTTAAGTTGATAACAACTTAGTTTTGATCCCATTCTAAAGCTCACCATTTTTAATGGCAGCAGCTGGAACTTTTGAGATGATAGGAAAGAGACATATATCCTGAGGCTCTAATATAGGGCAGAAGATAGGTGAGAGGGGTACAGACTGGGCCCCATTCCCAGAACAGGTGGTAGAACACCAGGTCTCCCATGGTCCAAGGCCACACCCCCTGCCCACTGCAGATGGGGGAGAGACAGCCAACAGCAGGTTCCAGAGTTTCCTCCAACATGTGGCTGCACGGGTGACATTGAATGGCAAGCTGATAACAGGGGAGGAGGAAGGAAAGTTCACATCAGAACAAGCCAGCAGCTTCCAGGAACATGGGCTGTGGGACTGGTCACACCTTGGTTCAAATCCTGGCTCTGCCACTTCCAAGCTCTGCATCCTTGGGCACATGGCTTAACTTCTCTGAGTTTCAAGTTTCTCCCCTCTAACATAGGATTAATATTAGTCGGGGACTTCCCTGGTGGCAAAGTGGTTAAGAATCCGCCTGCCAATGCAGGGAACACGGGTTTGAGCCCTGGTCTGGGAAGATCCACATACCACGGAGCAACTAAGCCCGTGTGCCACAACGACTGAGCCTGCGCTCTAGAGCCTGTGAGCCACAACTACTGAGCCCGCGTGCTGCAACTACTGAAGCCCGCGCACCTGGAGCCTGTGTTCCACAACAAGAGAAGCCACCACAATGAGAAGCCCGCACACCACAACAAAGAGTAGCCCCTGCTGGACGCAACCAGTGAAAACCCACGCGCAGCAACAAAGACCCAACGCAGCCAAAAATAAATAAATTAATTTAAAAATATATATATATATTAGTATCCACCTCAATTTAAAAAATTTTTTAAGTACTGCACACCACAACAAAGAGTAGCCCCTGCTGGACGCAACCAGTGAAAACCCACGCGCAGCAACAAAGACCCAACGCAGCCAAAAATAAATAAATTAATTTAAAAATATATATATATTAGTATCCACCTCAATTTAAAAAATTTTTTGAGTACTTTCTCTATATCAGGATGTTCTTGGGGATGCAGCCATGAAAAGAATGGTCCCAGCTGGGACTTCCCTGGTGGCGCAGTGGTTAAGAATCCACCTGCCAATGCAGGGGACATGGGTTCGATCCCTGCTCCAGGAAGATCCCACATGCCACGGAGCAACTAAGCCCATGCGCCACAACTACCAAGCCTGTGCTCTAGAGCCTGCGAGCCACAACTACTGAGCCCATGTGCCACAACTACTGAGCCCACGTGCTGCAACTACTGAAGCCCGTGTGCCTAGAGCCCATGCTCTGCAACAAGAGAAGCCACAGCAATAAGAAGCCCACACACCGCAATGAAGTGTAGCCCCCGCTCGCTGCAACTAGAAAGCCTGCGCACAGCAACAAAGACCCAACGCAGTCAAAAATCAATCAATCAATAAAGGCTATTTCTGATTGTGGTGGAAGGTGCTATGAAAAGAATGAAATGTAGGGGCTCCCCTGGTGACGTAGTGGTTGAGAGTCTGCCTGCCTATGCAGGGGAAACGGGTTCCTCCCCCGGTCCGGGAGGATCCCACGTGCCACGGAGCGGCTAGGCCCGTGAGCCATGGCCACTGAGCCTGCACGTCCGGAGCCTGTGCTCCGCAGCGGCATACCGCAAAAAAAAAAAAAAAAAAAAAAAGAATGAAATGTAGGTGACTGGGGTGGGAATGGGAGTGACTCATTTAGATGGGGAACCAGAGAGAGTGACATCTGGGCTGAGGAGGTAGTGTTCAGTTGAGTCCTAAAGGGCAAGTAAAAGCCAGCTGTGAGAAGCCCTGAAGGAAAAGCTCTCCAGGTGGGAAGGACAACAGGTGCAAAGATCTGGAGGCTGGAATGGGCTTGGCTTGTCCAAGGAGAGGAGGTCAGTGAGGCTGAAGCATAGTAGTCAAAGTGAAGAGTGGGAGGGGATGAGGTCCAAGAAGAGGTGATGCCTAAAGCTGAATTCACACCGGATCCGGCAATTCCACTCCTAGGTAGGACCCTCAAGAAAATCATGCACGTGTGCCCCAGGAGACACGGACAAGAATATTCCTGGTGTTCCTGTCCTCAATCCTCAATAACAGAAACATAGAAACAACAGAAATGTCCATGAAGGCAAATGGGTGAAAATGTGTAGTATATTTATACAATGGAATATTAATCAGCAGTCAAAAAGAATGAATCACCATGACATGCCACAATGTAGATAATTCCTAGGAATCTAAATTAAGAAGGAAAAAAAGGCCCCAGAAGATGAAATGCAGCTTAATACTCTTTTTATAGAATTAAAAACAACTGAGATTTTAAAATATACCCTTTAAGGAATGCAAATAGGTGAATAAAACTGTATAAAAAGGCAAGCAAAGGCATGACAAACAGAGGATTCTGGATGACCGTTAACTCAAGTCTGGGGTGGAGGAAGGAGGATAGATTAGATGTTGTTAGAGCTTCCTGCTTTGCTTCGGTAGTTTTCATTTTGGTTTTAGCTTTTTCAAAGGTAAATTTGCATACAATAAAATTCTCCAGTTTTAACTGTAAATTTAATAAGTCTTGACAAACACACACAGTCTTGTAACCACCACCACAGTCATGATATGGAACATTTTCATTACCCGAGAAATTTCCCTCCCACCCAGTCACATTCCATCCCACCCCCACACCTGGCCCCCCTGGCAACCTGTGATCTGCTTTCCATCTCCTTAGTTTGGCCTTTTCTAGCATCTTTACATACAAATGGAAACATATAGTATAGAGCTTATGTTTCTGGGCATCTTTCACTTAGCATAACGCTTTTGAGAGTCATCTGTGTCATTATGTTAGATGTGGTTTTGAAGGTGGCAACTACATTATTTAAAATAACTGACTGTCTAATAAATAAAAGTGGCCCATGAGCAGACTCATGATATTTGATTAATCCAATTCTATCACCTGAAATCCAGATTTAGAGAGAGAGAGAGACTAAGAAAAAGAGAGAAAGAGGTGGGTGAAGGCCAGACCCTATAGGATCTCTTTGCAGGTCAGGCTGAGAAGGAGTTTGGTCTTTATTCTAAGCATAAGGAGAAAGCCATGGTGGATGGGAGTGGTGATTAAGCAAGGGAAGGACCTGGGATCTCGCTTTTGCTTTCAAAAAACGTCTTTCCTGGGTACCGTTGGAAGGATTGTGGGGTGAGTGAAGGGGACAGACTGGAGCTACTTCAGTCGCTTGGGCAAAGCAGGGCTATGAGGGGTGGGCGTGGGGCTTGGCCTGGGATGGCAGAGATGGAAGTGGAGAGATGTGGGTGTGGTCAGGGTATATTCCGGAGGTAGAGCGATACCTGAGATGACCTCAGTGAAGTGTGAAGCACAGAGCCTGGCACTAAATCAGTGAACACAACTCACATTAATTTGTAGAAAAGACTTAGCATACCTTCACTAGCTATTGGAAACAACCTCCCAGCCCAGGGACTGACATTTTGTAGAGGCTCAATGAATGTTTGCTGAATAAGGCAAACAGGCTCAGCAGACTTTCCCGAGCAACGCTTGTCTCTCCTCAACACCCAGCGCTCTAAGGATCACCAGACTCCTTCCTGCTGGCGTTACTGATTGTGTAGAGCCATCCTTTGGGGGCTCCTACGTTTCAGAGGCATGGGAGGAAGGCAATGCTTAGTTGCTTTAAACGGATCCCTCGTGATGAGCTGTCAGGCATCAGCTGGGCAGGGTTTCTTTTAGGGGTGCAGCCCCTCCGAGAACTCCCACAGTGGTGTCTGTGACTCTAATAACCTGAGCCTGTGGTGAGTGTGTCGACACAACAGAAGCAGCTGTGAAATCCCTCATAGCGGGATAAAAATAGCTGTGCCCTCCCTTACTCCCTGTTCCCTATGGGCCTGGACATGTTTGTTTGCTCAGCTTTGAAGCTCGGAGCCATTTCCCAGCCCTGAGCAGGGGAAGAAAGGGGGAGAGGCCGAGGACATGGCTGGGGAGCGGGAGAGGCGGGTCAGACCCTCCTGGATCCCACTGTAGAGTGTCTGAAACAGACAGAGCCTAAAAGATGATCTAATCCATCTCTTCTGACAGACAGGAAATTAAGGACCAGAGAACAGTGAGGACTGGCCCAGGGCCCCCCCGGTTTGTCAGTGCCTGCCGCCCGCTCCAACGTCACACGGTAAGACTCTCCAGGCTTTAACCAGGTGGCCTTGAGTAGGTCCCAGCCTCTCTGCCAGCAGGCACGCAGCCACCCTGGCCCTCTGCTCTGTCCCAAGGGAGATGGACCCTCCAGGATTCTCTCTCACCACAATGCCTGTCAGGTCATCTTATCCTCAAGGCCTGGTGGACACACTGTCACGGGTGCTTCTGATTAATCCTCTGGGGTTTTCTGGCCTAGGATCAGCTGGAGCTTTCCCCTGGGAAGAGGAAGCTGGCAGGGAAGCTGACGGATCCACAGTAGGCCTCAGCCTAAAGCAAGCCGCATCATGAACGGGAGGTAAAGGTCCGGGTGTGCCGGAGAGTATGGGCAGTTGGGAGGTTGGTCTGGAGGGTAAGGAGGCTGGGGCAGCTGAGGAGCCTTTTCTTAGGGAGAAGCGTTTTCACTGTTTCTAGTTCCCACCTGGTGGGAAACTTCATGAGGGCAAAACTTTCTTATCTATCTTTGAATTCCCAGCGCCAGAAGAGGCCTGGCACATGGTGTGTACTCAGCAATATATACGTTACATTAAAAGAGGCTATTTACAATAGCCAGGACATGGAAGCAACCTAAATGTCCACCAACAGATGCATGGCTAAAGAAGATGTGGCACATATATACAATGGAATATTACTCCAATATATACGTTACATTAAAAGAGGCTATTTACAATAGCCAGGACATGGAAGCAACCTAAATGTCCACCAACAGATGCATGGCTAAAGAAGATGTGGCATATATATGCGATGGAATATTACTCAGCCATAAAAGGGAACGAAATTGAGTTATTTGTAGTGAGGTGGATGGACCTAGAGACTGTCATACGGAGTGAAGTAAGTCAGAAAGAGAAAAACAAATACCGTATGCTAATGAATATATACGGAATCTAGAAAAATGGTACTGATGAACCTAGTGGTGGGGCAGGAATAAAGATGCAGACATTGAGAACGGACTTGAGGACACTGGGAGGGGGGTAGGGGAGGGGAGCCTGGGATGAAGTGAGAGAGTGGCATGGACATATACACGCTACCAAATGTAAAATGGATAGCTAGTGGGAAGCAGCCGCATGGCACAGGGAGATCAGCTACGTGCTCTGTGACCATCTAGAGGGGTGGGGTGGGGAGGGTGGGAGGGAGACGCAAGAGGGAGGGGATATGAGGATATATGTATACATGTGGCTGATTCACTTTGCTGTACAGCAGAAACTAACACAATATTGTAAAGCAGTTATACTCCAGTAAAGATGTGAAAAAAACAAAGAGGCAACGAATGAATGAATGAATCTAAAGATGCTTCAATGCCCGCCTCTTCCTCCCCTGATTCTCACAAAGAGCACGTCTGGAGGCCCGCCCCTCTGCGCGGCCCGGAAAAGCCAGCCCAGCGGCAGCGTTTGGATGGTGGCTCTGAAGAGCAGCGTTTGGAGGATGTTAATCCATGTTCTGTGACAAATAAGCCACGATAATGGAGCCCCTGCTGGGGACTCGGCTCCCACCCGGAACCCAGTGGGCAGTCAATAAAGAATCAAAGAGCCAATGGGCTTGGGAAATACGAGATTAAAGAAAGTTCAAATGGATCTTTCCTGCAGGACTTCTCAGAGTCTGTAAGATGCCAATGTTCACCTTGAGTCACCCACAGTGATCTTAAGTCCCAGATTCTCTGGTGCCTCACTGCCCTGTAGCACCCCAGCTACCAGCCCCATCCCTCTCAGATAGGACAGCTCAGCCGCAGAGATCAGGCAGGTGCCTCCCTGGCCCTGCAATGGCACCAAGAAGCCACCGAGGGGACCCAGGGCTGGGACGACATGCAGGTGGCTCCCGCCCCGAGGAAGACACTGCCTCCGCTGGGACCCGAGGTGATGCTGGACAGTGGCGCTGGGGAGGGATACAGGCCAGTGCCCTGTCTTCCCGGGGCTGAGCAGGTGGGTGGGAGAAGCACCGCCCCCACCTCCACTGCTCTGGGGGATGGTGGTGAAGAAGGGGCTGGAGGTGTGAAGCCCCCTCCTTCCCCTGCTCTCATTCCACAGCCCTCCTGGCACGTACACATTCAACAAATGTTTGTTGAACACCTACTAGATTCCAGGCCAGGGATCCTCTTGCGAAGAAGACAAAGCTTCCTGAGCCCACAGCCAGCAGGGGGCATGTGGCAGCAGGAACCAGGTGTCAGCCCACTGGACGCTCTCCATCCGCCCCTTGCCAGGCTCCACCCACCCTGCCCCGCTGGCTGACCTGATGGAAGCATCCATGGGCTCCATGGTCCTCTGGGTTTCGTTCAGTCAGTGGAAGGTGCCAGCAGGAGACTGGAGGACAAGAAGATGGGGCATCTATCCCAACGCCTGCATCCCTCCATCAAAAGCCCTGGCTCCTGGGCTTCCCTGGTGGCGCAGTGGTTGAGAATCCGCCTGTCGATGCAGGGTACACGGGTTCGTGCCCCGATCCGGGAAGATCCCACATGCCGCGGAGCGGCTGGGCCCGTGAGCCATGGCCGCTGAGCCTGCGCGTCCGGAGCCTGTGCTCCGCAACTGGAGAGGCCACAGCAGTGAGAGGCCCGCGTACCACAAAAAAAAAAAGCCCTGGCTCCTATCAGGGGACCTTCACCTTTCCCCACAGCTCCTACCTCAGGGCTCCATTCACTGCTTCCTCCCTCTGCCTCTTCAGGCCCGGGGGTGATATCGACTCCCCGCTGTTGCTAGCCTTGAGATGCCTCACCATGCCTTGTTAGTTTCTCCAACCCCATCCGCACTTTTGTTTATTTATTTATTTTTAAAAGATTTATTTATTTTGTTTATTTGTGGCTGTGTCGTGTCTTAGTTGGCACGTGGGATCTTCATTGTGGTGCACGGGCTTCTCTCTATTTGTGGCGTGAGGGTTTTTCTCTTCTCTCATTGTGACAAGCAGGCTCCAGGGCACCTGGGCTCTGTAGTTTGCGGCACACAGTCTCTCTAGTTGAGGCACACGGGCTCTCTAGTTGAGGCTTGCGGGCTCACTAGTTGTGGCATGCAGGCTTAGTTGCCCCAAGACATGTGGGATCTTAGTTCCCTGAGCAGGGATCGAACCCACATCCCCTGCATCGAAAGGCGGATTCTTTACCACTGGACCACCAGGGAAGTCCCCGCACGTTTATTAAATATTCCTCAATTACCCCTTGGGCTTGACATCCGTTCCCTTCGCAGACCCTGACCTATGACACACGTTTGTTTGAATGTAACCGAGACCCCCAAATAATGGTGCATGAATAAGAGAGAAATTTATTCTCCTCTCGCCTCAAAGTCCAGGCTGGCATGGCAGCTTTGCTCTGTGAAGTCATCTGCTCATTCTATCTCTCAGTTCCTCCAACTCTAGGGTGTGCCTTCACCCGCAAGGCATGGGTTCAGTTGTGTTCCCCTCTCCAAATTCCCCCGTACCTCCGAATGTAACCTTATTTGGACATAGGGTCAATGCAGATGTAATTAGTTAAGATGAGGTCATTAGGGTGGGCCCTAATGCAATATGACTTGTATCTTTATAAAAAGCTGAAATTTCGACACAGAGAGACATGCATAGAAGGAAGGCAGCCACCTACTAGCTAAGGAGAAGGGCCTGGAACAGATCTTTCCCTCACAGCCCTCAGAAGGAACCAACCCTGCTGACCCCTTGATTTCAGACTTCTAGCCTCTAGACCTGGGAGAGAATACATTTCTGTTGTTTAAGTGACCCAGCTGGTGGCCCCAGGAAACTAATACAGCCTGCAATGGCTCCTACACCACACCCACATTCCAGACGGAGAAAGGGAAGGGGCAAGCTTGCACTTTATCTTTAAGCACCCAACCTGGAATTTGCATACATCTCTTCTGACCATGCTCAGAAATCAGCTTGTGGTTTCCCCACCACCACCCGCGACCCCGGCTGCCTGGGAGACCCGGAAATGTCCTGTGCACAAAGAAAATGCCTCTTACCGTGGAAGAAAGGGAGAATAGATATTCGGGGCATCTGCAGATTCCCGGCACCGAATACCACAAATGTTTTCAGATTTCAGTAGCAGGAAACCCTGCCTAAGGTAAACAGTTAGGAAATTCATCATCTCACAGTACTTGACTTCAAGTCCGGACGCAGGGGGAGCGCAAGGGAGGTGCCCCAAGATTCCGTTCCGTCCTCTGCTGTTTCCGTGGCTCTGCCCTACGTAGACTGCTGGCTTCCTCCTCGGGCTGGAAAGTCAGATGGCTGGTGGTGTCAGTCAGGGTCAAAGCAGAAAACAGGAATCTCAAGTATTTGACATGGAGGGAATTGGTTACCCAGGTGAGGGAAGTGCTAAGAAGACAACAGAGCTTAGAGCTTAGCCATGGTTCCTCCCAGGATTGGGGATGGAGGGATGAGATGAGCTGGGGTCGCTCAGCAGAAGCTGGGCCCTGTCCAGGCCAGTTCCATGGGAACCGTGGAGGAGGTGCTGGGGAGAGATACCCTGGTTTCTCTCTTCCTCCTGCACTCCCATCTCCACCAGTGCCTCCCATGGGCTGGACCCAGCTGGAAACCAGCTGTCATGGGTACCTGGGAAACCCAGCCTGCAAGAGTCAGTCCCCCCATTCCTGGGCCCAACGGGGATGCAGTGAGGAGTTATCCTAAGGCTGGAGCTTCCCTGGGAGGGGAAGAGAGGGCAGAGACGAGACCCGTGACCTCTGCGGAGCAGGTGCCCCAGAGTGACAGGGGCCTTTGAAGGGTTTGTAACAAGAGAACAACATGGGAATTCCCTGGCCGTCCAGTGGTTAGGACTTGGCGCTTTCACTGCCAGGATCCGGGTTTGATCCCTGGTCGGGGAACTAAGATCCCACAAGCCTCGTGGTGCAGTCAAAAACCCCCCAAGAGAACAACATGATCCAACATGTTTTTAGACTCTATCGCTGACTGCTGAGTGGAAAATAGCTTAAAGAGGAGCAAGAATACCATCGGGGAGACTAGCTGGGATTCTACAGAGGTTGTCCAGGTAACCAGCGTGAGGGCAGTGGAGAAGCAGGTGGGTTGAGGACAAGGTTGGTGCTGAAGAAAGACGAAGCCTGGAGCTGACGGGGAACCACGGGGACGGGCACAGACATGCCATGCCGACCCAATTCTGTGTCCCAGATACACAGTCACTACAGGGGACCTGCACACAGCAGGCACTCCCTCAGTGCCCCTTGTGTGCATGTACACACATACACTCAGCTGTGCTATACCCACTATGGCTCGTCCTCAAGCGGCTGCCGGACCCACCCTTCACATGGAAGAGTGCACACAAGAAACAGACAACTCCATTAAGAGAGACTTAAATGATTAGGGTTTTCTCAGCTAACCAGAAGGCAGGGGTGGGGGTGGGGATGTGGGACAGTTGCCGATTGGTTAGCTCAGAGGCGCAGTGATGCCACCGGGGACCCAGGCTCTTGCCATCTTCGTGCTCTGCCAGCCTCAGCGAGTTGGCCTCTCCTCTTGGGCTGCCTCCTTCGTTGTCCAAGGAGCAGATCTGGAGACAAGGATTTGCATGCAGGTAGTTTATTTTGGAGGTGATCCCAAGAAGCCCGTGTAGGGGAGCAGGGAAGTGAGACAGGGAAGGTAAGGAAGCCAACACGGACTGTGTTAGTGGACAACTGGGGCCCAAGCCATTAGGAACTCTGGGAGTCGAGGCCTCAGGGTTATCCCATCTACGTGTGAGAAGGCTCCATGGGTGTCTTCCCACACACATTCCTGAGGACACCTGGTGTGCACAGGTCAGGATCGCTCACACGCACATCTCCATCGTGCTCGGGGCATGGTGTGCGAGCACATGCTTGGAATGTGCACCTTGGCTCCCCCATGTACACACCCCTGAACATACACACAGCAGAGCACAAACATGCAGGATTCACATACACACTGGAGAGCACACATTCCTCCGCATTAAAATAAACAAACATCTCTTAGTCTGCTTAGGCTGCTGTAACAAAATGCCATAGACTCGGTGGCTTAAACAACAGACATTTATTTCTTGCAGTTCTGGAGGCTGGAAGTCCAAGATCAAGGTGCTGGTAGATCCCCTGTCCTGGTTTGCAGATGGCCATCTTCTCACCGTGCCCTCACACGGCAGAGAGCAGAGAGCAACGAAGCAAGCTCTCATGTCTCTTCTTACAAGGGCACCAGTTCCATCCATGAGAGCCCCACCCTCTCGACCTATTACCGCTCAAAGGCTCCACCTTTTATATCATCACATTAGGGGTTAGGTTTCAACATATGAATTTAGGGAGACACAAACATCCAATCCATAACAATCTATCTCACTGCTTCACACTCTGGCATTTGGCTTGGGCCTAGCAACGGCTAGGGAATTAAACATTTCTGACAAGAAGCCCACTCTGAGTAGCCCCTAAAGTAGAATCACTGGCAGAAGTTGCAGCGCAGGAGGAGCAAAGTCTGGGAGCCAGGGCAGCCCTGCCCTGAGTCACGTTGGAACTCTCCAGCCCGGGAGGTAATCTCTCAAGTTACCAGCAGGGGGTGCCAGAGAGCCATTACTGTCTCTTCAGGGTTTTTCCTAGTAGGTTGCCTGGTTTGTGTAAGGGTGTGTTTGTCTCTGGGTGTGTTTGAGGGAGAGGACAGGTCTCAGAGTTTCCTCATGGAAGTTTAGCTGAGTGTGATGAATGCACTCACCACCAATTCTAGGCACAGCCTCACTCAGACTCCAATGTCCAGACACAGCATTGTGCTCAGTTCATGTCAGATGAATGGATAAGTAAACGGATAGATGGATGCATGGATGGATGCATGCATGGATTATTGGGGGAATGAAGAGAGATAAGATGACCCAAGAGAAAAAAGGTAAAAAGAGAAGAACTGGAAAGAAGGGTGGACAGCAGACAGATCATGGTAGAATCGGGGGGAAAGAGAAATGCAAGGAAGGTGTGTGGCAGGGAGGGGCCAACGGGAGGTGAGTGAAGGGGGCAGTGCTAAATCTACCAGCCTCGAGGCCTGGGCCTGATGTGTCTCTTTTTCCAGATGCTGCCCATTGCTGCCACTGCAATGCTCCGCATCTTTCTAGGCCAGCTGGGACTGGCGCCTTCCTAAGGAAGGCCTCCCTGAGCCCACGGTTGGGATCAGTCCCTCTTGTCTTTATGCTGACACGTCTGGGGGCTTCTGCTGGGACCCCTCTGGTCTGTCTGGCTAACATATGGGTAGCAGAGTCGGATGGACCCAGGTTTGTTTTTTGTTTGTTTTTTGCGGTACGCGGGCCTCTCACCGCTGTGGCCTCTCCCGTTGCGGAGCACAGGCTCCGGACGCGCAGGCCCAGCGGCCATGGCTCACGGGCCCAGCCGCTCCGCGGCACGTGGGATCCTCCCGGACCGGGGCACGAACCCGTGTCCCCTGCATCGGCAGGCGGACTCTCAACCACTGCGCCACCAGGGAAGCCCCACAGGTTTGGTTTGAATTCAAGCTCAACCACTGTTGTATGACCTTGACCAAGCTATCTGACCTCTCTGCACCTGGGTTTCCTCAGCTGGGGTAATACCAGTAGCTCCCTCACAGGGATTTTTTTTGATAATTTGAGCAGGCAGGACACTTAGCATGGGGCTTGGCCCTTAGGGAGCACTGAAGAGAGGGTGACAATTATTGCCTTTGCATTCCAGAGAGTCCCAACCTCTGGTCTGTTCTATCATCAAGTTGCTGACCTTGATTTGGGGTTCAGGAGACGGTGTCATCAAAATGAATAGCGAACACCACTGGTCAATGTGTGTAAGCTCCCTGAAAACACCTCTCTCTGCATAAATCATTTTTTGACACGTAAAAGAATATTTATTTCAGTGTTGCTTGAAATAACCAAACATAACTGGAAACCACCGAAATGTATATGGAGAGGAGAGCCGATGAATCATGGCATATTTGTAGAAAGCTGCACTAAAGATTGAAAATTATGGAACTCGAGTTCCATGTATCGATATGGCTAGATCTCAAAAGCATTTCATTGAGTAAAAAGGCAAATTACAGAATAATGCATTCAGTATACTACCATAATATACATAGCATTTGAAAACAGGCAAATCAGTAATACTCGGGATAGCAACGTGTGGGAACGGGATAAACATGATAGCAAAGATCATCGGTGATCCGGACAGTGACACCCTCCAAGCAGGAAGGGAGTAGGGTTGGCCAGGGCTTCAGGTGGCTTCGACTGTATCTGTAAGCTGGACTTATCTTTTAGTTCCTTGAATATGGTTTGAGACCAAGACCGTCTCTGCTTTGATCTCCACAACAAATACAATGAAGAAACTGAGCCCATGGAGGCAGGTAAGGTGCCTCCACTCACCCAGCCTCTGAGAGGCAGAGCTGGGAACTGAACCCAGGTCTCCTGACCCCAGCTGTCCTCCCTGCACATGCAGGCTGCTCCACGTTTACTGAACAGCTGGCAGTGGTCTCAGGGACAAAGGAGGTGCTGAGGAGCTGGGGCAGAGACGCTGAGCTCTGCAGGCTGGACAAGCAAAGTGGGCTCTGGCCCACTGGACTCAGAGCTCAGCCCAGGCCTGGTAGTGGCCTGGGCCCGGGCCAAGCCCAGGGGAGGTTTCCTGCTTTCTGGCCTGTTTCCTGCTGCTCTCCCAGTGGGTCAGAGGTTAGGGCTGGAGCCAGTCTGGGGCAGGGTCTGTAGCAGGAAGTGGAGGCCTGTAAGCCTCTAAGCTGGGATGGGATGTCACAGAAGAGACAGTGTCATAGACACTGTCACCACAGCCGTGCTCACCTCCCGCCCCAGTGCAGGCACCCCAGGGGTACAGGCAAAAGGATGGACACCCAGTGAGCTCCAGTACTGAGGAGACCCCAGGCTTCCCCACAGTGGACCCCCACAGACTCCAAACCCTTCAGGGGCCTGGTGGTCATTCATTCTGTCCTTCCTTCCTTCATTCAGACAGCTCACTAAATACAGGGGCCTGTGCTGGGCGCCAGGGAGACAGGCGTGAGGAGACAGCCCCTACCCTCCAAGGGTTCAGTGTCTGCTCGGGAGGTCAGACATGTAAATAGATAAGCACCGAACAGACATTCAACACGTATTTGGACTGAAGTAAATGAAAACCGTCTAATAAAATATCAGCACTGGAAGGGCTGCTAGAGTCTGGCCCCTGTGGCCCGGAGGAAGGCTGTGACTTGCTCAAGTCACAGAGTGGTCCAATGGCATAACTGAAGCCAGGACCTAGGACTCCAGATTCCATCCAGGGCTCTTTCTGTGACAGCCCATCCCTGCTTTTTTTTTAAGTTGGTAATTGTGAAATATTTCAAGCATACAGAAAAGTTTAAAGAATAGTACTATGGGGCTTCCCTGGTGGCGCAGTGGTTGCGAGTTCGCCTGCCGATGCAGGGGACACGGGTTTGTGCCCCGGTCCGGGAGGATCCCACATGCCGCAGAGCGGCTGGGCCCATGAGCCATGGCCACTGAGCCTGCGCGTCCGGAGCCTGTGCTCCGCAATGGGAGAGGCCACAACAGTGAGAGGCCCGCGTACCTCAAAAAAAAAAAAAAAAAAAAAG